>NC_067240.1:19140000-19232500 GCF_019924925.1 Ctenopharyngodon idella | reverse complement strand
ATACACAGTAGTCAAACACTGCTGCACATACCTCAACTACATGCTGGTAACACCTACACAATCTGTCATTTGGGTGAATGTGACTCCTCCTGTGCATCACATTCAAAAGCAGTGACAGCTGTGCGAAAGCACTCATGTTTCAGTCTCAGTTTTTGAGGTTGCTGCTGCCAGTTCGAGACAGTGATTGCTGGTTTGGTTGGAGCTTGATTGACTTCTCTACAGCTGATCCTCTGTCAAAACAGTGTGCTGTAGGGGTGAATGGAAGGTTACTATAGTCTCAGATAGGCTGTCAGTCTAATTTTTGTGCATATGCGATTGGAATCCGATCATATTTAGCAATTGTGAACAGCAAAAAAAATGAAATGCATGAAATGCAGTTTTTACAAATCCTTTTTTAGCTACATTTAAATGTGGTTTGATATCGTATTTAAATCACATTTCTGGAAATCCATTTCAGTCTGACCGCTCTGATCTGATTTTGCATGGTTTATGTCACTTTCTCACTTCACATAAAATGTATAAAATACCACATGTCAGACATTGCTATAGGAAACATCTGAAAGTCACTGCAGAAACAAGGTTGTGTTGTTGAGCTGGTCTAGCAGAAAATTACAATGCAATGGAGACATGTTTTGAGACCGGCGGAGATGACAGCATGGAAAAAAGCAGCGCAAACTAGCCTCCTATGTTTCTGCCGCTGCCTCGGAAGATGAAGTAGTCCAGCGCGGCGACTACATATCATGTTGTAAATAATACAACATCTGTATTGAAATCCCCTCCTTCATTGCCATAGAAACCAATGCAGATATTCTGCAAAAAGAAAGAGCCACGAGACACACAAATCAGAACAGTTGCAATACACAACGTGGACAGTAAATAATTTAGATCAGATTTTAATTATATACACACATATTCAGATTTGGACTGACAGTGTGAACATAGCCTATGAGTGTAATGTATGTTCTGTTTTGGTTTAGTTTCATTGTGTTTTGTTTCTGTTTTCCCTGCTCTGGTTTGCCTGTGTTCCCTAGTTAGCCTCCTTGGTTGTTAATCAGTTCTACACACCTGTTCTGTTTTATCTGGATTACTCTTCCCATGTATTTACCCCTGAGTTTCCTAAGTTCGTCTTAGTTTTACATGGTTGTGTTTATGTTTTTTTCCCCCTGTAATCTCCTGAGTATTCCTCGTGGGTTTAATAAAGACTGTTTTTGTTATCTACTCCTTTCGTCGTGCGCAACAGCCCCAATGTGACAATGAGAGGGTTTGGTGCTTTTTATAGATACTAGTGGTCTTGGGATGGCCTAGATGTTCCTAGATCAACATCTTTATCAACTAATCATATTTTAGCATTAGAGTTAGGGGCTTGAGCAACTTTCTTATTAACCATCATTTCCCACAGGTTAGGGCTATTTTTGTTTGATAGGATTTAGGGGCGAGTCGTTGACTCTTCAGTTAGTAAGGTTGACTGTTGATTATTTTTTTAACATTAATATCTTTAATGACTGTTTTAAAGCGAACACAAGTTTTCATAGAGGGACAGTCAATGCTGACAATCCAACTGCTGTTAGATTCAAACTTGTGCCTGCAAGTTGAAACATTTCATGAGGAGGAAAATAATAATCTTGATTATTCTGTTACAGCTTTGTTAAGAAATAAAAACATCTGCATGTAGTTTTGTGTAGAAAATAATAAGTATTTATACGTTGTAAAAAAATCCAGGGGTCCTTTGCAAGAGGATCATCCTATTTAAGGGTTCTTGGCATAATACAGTTTGAAAACCCCTAAGTGAGACTGTCAGCACACTAAAACCCTCTAAAGAAAGTTGCGTCTCTAATTTCAGCCCCTTTAAAGCACTGCCGCTACAGCCATCAAAGCACCACTTTGGTAACAAATCCACTGCCTTCAACAATCAATTTCAAGACAATTACTGTCAGACTTCAAATTGTCCTTCAAATGTTCCGGTTATTATGCGTAATCCATAGGTCACCAGTTTTTTGTAAGGACTATGCTAGTTCAGTGCAATCAACAGCACTTTTTTTTTTTTTTTTTTGGTGAATATATGTCAGATATCTTGAAGCTGCACTTACCATCTATGGGCCTGGTCACTTCATGCGTTTTTCTGATCGGATAGCTATCTGTATTGTTAAAGGGGTGGTTTACTTTTTTTTTTTTCTAGGCTTGATTGTGGTTATGTGTATATATTTTACCTTTATTCTACACCACTGTTTCCCTTCTCCTTAAAAACGCTCTGTTAAGTTCCTGGTTCTATGAAGCCCCTCCCTCAGAAATACGCAATGGGCTCAGGTTGGTTAGCTGGCCCAGTGTATTGTGATTCGCTGTCCAGAACACGTTGTCACGATTCACATTGTCCGGAAACGCCACGCCTCTTACCATTACGGGCAAAAGTCGCATGTGCTTTGGTGGAAATGTACATAATGGCGTCAATATTGCTGTATCAATTTGAGCCCGAATCAGACCCAGATAGCAGTAATGAAGAGGGTCAAGCAGAACCTCTGCAAGCATGGCTTTTAAAGGACGTTTATGAATGGTAAGTATTTTTGTTTGTATTTGTGTCGAAGTGTTTAGATATGCTGTCACTTGTAAATGTTACTGCTGTTTATGTTAGCTTTCGATATACGGTGTTATCCTGATTAAAGCTTTACTGTAGCTGAATACATGACTGAGTAGTAGCAGTATTGTAAATGTATTGTTTAATTTATAGTATGAACGAGCATGTGGGTGAACACAACATAAAAGCCGTAATGAAACAATGCTGTACGCTGATAACAGAAACGCCAACAAACACTAACAGAAGTTCGCTGGTGTGATTACATAGAAGTTTGTTGGTGTTTGTAGGCGTTTGTTGGAGAAGTATGAAATAGAATGTAAGCTAACTGGCTAGCGAAGCCAAACCGCGTTGGTCTTTGTTTACGTCCCAGAAACTGTATAACTTTATAAACAATGAAACTTACAGGTTGGGGCACATAAACAGCAGCTTTTGCTTTTAAAGTGTGAACTGCTTCATCTTTCAGTAATAGCCTTTGTGCAAATCCAGCATTGAACTCGTGTAGATTCTAGAAGCTGTCTTCAGTAAAATGTGCAGCACAGACAGCTAAATTAGCATTATAATTGTCAGGAACAGAATTAAACATAAATTTTAAACATTGTTCCCGAAGTCTAGCGTCGCTAGGAAGCCCAAACACAGAAGACTTGTTTGGACGCGACATGGCCTCGCCCACTTTGTTGCATGTTCCCGGAGGCAGTGTTTATGTTAATTGTAGGGTTTATGATGTCACCAGCCCAGGAAGAAGCTTGTTGTAGTCCAAAGCGGTCGTAATTGTAGGCATTAAACTGCTATAACTTTAAAAGACAATATCTCCATTTGCATTGACCTTTCAGTGCTGTAATTTTGCAGATACTGTTACAATTACACACTAACTAAAGTTAAAAAAGTGAAATCACAATGAACCACCCCTTTAAATCTCTTCCATTTACACTCTACCACATAAATGTTTCTCCATAAAATGAATATAAATCCGATCTTCAATTCCTGCGCTATATGCAAATTTAATGTAGTTCACATCAATGAAAGCAACAGATATGAGCTGCAATTTATTTATCATCAGCTAATTTCAAGATCAAACACAGCAATAGGAGAGAAAGCAGCATCGGCACTGGTAAGATCATTTAGGCCAAATCCACACAAAGCCAGAGCTTTCCTTATCCAATCTTTTTTTTTTCCCTCGTTAAAAATTCCATAAACTCGACGTCGGCTCAAGAAATATCTGCACACACATGAAACCACTGAAACTGACTCAAAACGATGTAGTATACATGCCAGACCAGTATGTGCCGCTGTAATTCTGCCAATAGAGATACACTAGAAACAGAGAAGAAGACTTGGAGCATGCGAGTCGAGGGGTCGAGACGTGGGGTGATGACATCATTGTTTCATAAAATATACGGATTGGCTGTACACACAAAAATGCAAGGGTGTTGTTTTCAGATTTATCCACTCTACTGATACGATACAAAATGTTTACGTATACAGCTAGACGTGTCTTGCAGCAGTTCATGCATCAGTTTGCTGAAGAGAGATGCGTGTTGTAGTAGCGCTGTCATATGTGACTTTTCGGAGCTGGTAGCCTAAAACTGTTACATGTTTATTTATTTTTTTACCATTTTGTGAGGAGTAAAATTTACATATGTGGCTTCAACAACCAGATGCATTTACACAGTTTTTGCACATTACACAGTTTCATCTGGAATGTGTCTCAAACCACCTCCTGAAGTGGTTTGAGTGATCGGAATTAAATCCTTCTCGAATGCACTTCGGAGAGCACTTGGTCTTTTCATGATCGGATAGCTATCTGATCAGAGAAAACGCATGAAGTGACCAGGTGTAAACAGGCCCTAAATACATAAAGACATGTGCCTAATCTAGTCTGGTGGTCATGGCCCGAAACCAACCCAATTATACAGGACTTCCTGAAAGTCACCATGAAATCAAAATGGACACTTCTTTTCTTTTCTTTTCTTTTCTTTTCTTTTCTTTTCTTTTCTTTTCTTTTCTTTCTTTCTTTTGCAGTATTGCAGTGTTTATTATGATTTATCTGTGCACATAATTTCTTCTTTTTTATTAGCCCCAATAAACATTAATCAAAATAACTTCCCCTCCATTTTGCATCATCATCTCTTCTCTTCTCTGATGATGTGTTTACTGGTGTGAGGGCGGGACAACCTGTCACTCACATGAGATCGACTAATAGCAAACCACAACCATCCAATCAATTCTCGATGGACAAAAGTCCCACCCTACATTTTTCTTGTTTGAGAAGCTGTTTCACTTGGATATACGTAGGGAAGAAAAGACTCAGAACCTGCATTTCATGCCTACTTTCAGGGTGCTTAGTTGGAGTTAATGTGTGTAAATCAACTCAATTGCATGGCATAACTATCTCAAATGAGTTCGGAATATGGAAATGTAAGCCGATTGAATGAAAAATGTATGCATTAGATATCACAATATCATATGAAATAGGCACCAATTCACCCAAAATGTAGAATAGTTATGCATTGCCATGAGAGTGAGTTGGCGTAGAAGATGTTCCTATATGATTAATTTAGTAAGAGTCAGTTTTGAAGTGATTTTTGTAAGGTAGTAAATGGTCCTGACCTTTCCTGAAGAAGTAAATACTGAGAAGGAATGTGGCCCTCCACCTGCATTACAAAAGCCAAACCTACCAACCGCAGTATGTGTGGAATGTGGGCCGTTTGCTACTTTGGACAGCTGCAACTGGGCAGCTCTGGTATTAAGTCCTGGCATGGCCAATAGATCAACGCCCTGCCCAGCGTGATGTTTATTCTCCGCAGGATAGCAGCACAGCACCTGCTGCACCATCACTGCATTGCTAGGGGCGTACCATTAAAGTATCTCTCTCTCACTTTCTCACTCTGAATCTCCAAGCAAAACAAGCTTAACTGCACAAATAAAAATAATTAGAGAGTTTTAATCACTCTAAATGTCCCAAAATACCTTCAAACACGATGATGTCATTAAGTAATTTTAAGAAGCTATTTGTTTCTCATTTCCCGATGTAAATGTAATTCATTATTCCCCCCCCCCCCCCCCCCCAAAGTGCACATGTTTTAGATGAGAAACACCTGTTATCCATTAGGCAGCATCAGTGAACTGTTTTTGGAATGCATTTTGGTAGCACTGAATATGAATTCAGTGCAAATTTTGCTTGTTTTTTTTTGTTTTTTTTTAAGAGTGATAATCTGATAATCGTTTTATGAATCTCACCAGATTTATTGCCCATCTGTTGTGCTCAGCTCCTCCACTGGCCTTGGAAGATGTAACCTACTGAGAATGTCAGTTCTTAGGGCCACATTTAATTCGCATCTTGCGTAATTCTCTTTTTGAGGCTTTGTTGGACTTTGGTCTTCAAGCTTCTGAGTCTTTTTTGAATTAAGCACAGTGTTTCCTGGATTATACTGACACACAAATAGTGATGCTGTACAGCTGGGACATAGACGCTTTTGTTCTCATCTGGTTAAAAATTACAAAAGACTATACAATGCTTTTCATTCTCATGTTTTTAGCTAAAACTCAGATATATCATATATTGTACTTATATTTCATTTATTATCATATCAAAATATTATGTCTGTATGTAGGCATATATAGTTAATGCATTAAAGGGTTAGTTCACCCAAAAATGAAATTTCTGTCATTAATTACTCACCCTCATGTCGTTCTACAGCCTTAAGACCTTCGTTCATCTTCGGAACACATATTAAGATATTTTTGATGAAACAGAGTTTTTTTTATCCTCCATTGAAAGCAACAAAATTACCACATTCATAGACGCGCTATGCAGTTTGCAGTGTTTTCAGCCACGTAATGTTTTTTTTTTAAGGTTTCAGACATTTAAATATGCATAAGCACCAGTAAAACAATACATTTAGAGTTTATAAAATACGCACTGATGTCAGACATCAGTGGAAGCAGCAATAACAATCCATTCAATTATAATTTGACATTTAACATTTAACATTTATTCATATCAGACACACATAATGGGCCTAAGTAACTATAAAGTTTACTCTATTATTCTTCCAGTTCACCAGCCACTCACTTGCATATATTTCACGAGACACTAATGAATGCTGTAAATCCGACTGAGAGGTCTCTGAACTGCGGGGCAAACTAAGATGCCGGCGTCCATCTCGCCTTATAGATAAAGATAAAGATCATTTATAAAGATTTTTAAGCAACAAAACACACTCACTTACACATATTTGAGAATCGGAATATCAGATAGTTGATGACATGGTAAGCAAGTTTGTGAATACTTTAAATAAAAAAGGAAAAACAAAATAATAGCGATACATCTGTCATAGTGTGATTCCTGTTGCATCTGCAGCCAATGAGCTTGATGCTCAACATGTAAATAGTTGGTCAGAGTGTTTCCTCTGAAACCCTCCACCTTCCCCAGCTCCACCTGTATTGATCTGCTATAGGTAAATATATATATATATATATATAGTTAATTAAATTTGTTAATTAAATTTAACTTCAAAATTTTACATCTGATGTTAAAATGTATGTTTTTATTATAATCTTTTAAATACTTTGGTCAGTTCAAGAACAATATGCAATTGTGTTATTTATTTGAAAGAATTAAAATAGCAGTTTCATGACTATCCTTGTATTGTTCAACTGCAGAGGTTGATATGGTATTTAGAAAGTAATTATTAATAAGTAATGCAATACTTTTTAGAGATAGTAGTTAGTAGTTAGTATAGTAATATAATACTCTGTTGAAAATGTAATATATATATATATATGGTTTTATATATATATATATATATATATATATATATATATGGTTTTATATATATATATATATATATATATATATATATATATGGTTTTATATATATATATATATATATATATATATATATATATATATGTAACAGCATGATTAACATATTAAAGATTTAAAGTTATGAACTTTAAAAATCTTATTTATTACAAAAAAAATGTAAAATATTATTTTTTTCTATGGCATTTCTATATTTAAAGTGCCTGAGTTAGGTTGAGCTGAATTGTTTTTAGAGGCATCAGGGGCACTTTGTGGGTCAGGCTTTGGCCCCTTTCCTGCCTCAGATCAGGGCACTGAACCCTCTGACCCCAGCCTTCCTACAGCCTGGGGAACAGAGAGAAGTCCAGCATGCCCAATTGAATCAAAGCATTTAGCAGCACTCTCTTTGAATCATTACCACTGCTGATTACTCCGCATAGACTTTAAGGTCCATGTCCACTGAGTTTACTTTTGTTTATACACAACACGTGTCCAGTTTCCGTCTTTGGTTGTAAAAGATCTAAATAAGACAGTTGTGGTGGGGAATAAACACAATATCAGCAGTTGCACGCTCTTGCTAGCGCTCATTAATTAGCGCTCATTCATTGTGATTACAGAGGGGAATGAGGCTGGTGGAGTCGGGCTGGGAAGTACAGCACAATTATGGGAAGCATTTCCTCCGTGTCTAATGGGACTCTAATAGCTGTGGATTACCGTAGGTTTGGAACTGGTAAAACGGCAGTGGTTTTCTAACACAGCCCCCAAAGGGACATCTGACTGGGCACTTAGGGCTCGGCCTGAACCAAAGAGGCGGTCGTGAGGTTACCTCAAGATCTGCTGCAGATGATTGGTCATTCTTGAGAGGGCGGGATGGGCTTAGGAATTGGAAAGCAGTGGCTCAGGATTTATGGTGCATGGTATATGCACTGACCTTCACTGTAATGGATTTTCACTCTGTGTTTAGGACGCATTAGAAAACGACAGACACAACAAATCCTGTCGGAGTGACTAAGTTGGATTTTTTGGAGTGTTTGCTATCCTGCATGCGTCTGTCCCTCATTATAGACATCCACACCCGCAGCAGTCACAGCCCAAATGTTTTCTTAGTTAAGAGAACTCAGGCAGAATAAACATTAACACAGTGGCTTTCTGCCCATCAGAGGACTGAGAGAAAGAAAGAAAACAAATAACTATCGCCATATGCACTCTTCCCGCACATATCCACCATAAACCCTCACTGAGAAGGTTAAACGTTTAACTGAGCAATGGAAGCCAACATACCCCTAAGATAATGATGGTGAGTGTAAACAAGGCACAAACCTTAAATAAACAACCAAAATACATACTTTATGAAAAAGCAGGAAATTTCTTTCTGACTAAACTGGAGTGGTTGGGTAATGTCCATGATAGGTTGGTTTCATATGGTTTTGAGAAACTTTTATACCAGTTTTAATTTAATGACTTAAAATGTAATACAGTAGCCTAATATTATCGATGCTTGTTTCCACCACGGAATAACATAATTTAAAGGACAATTGTGACATTTTATCTCACAATTATGTTTATATCTCACAATTGTGAGAAAAAAGTAAGAATTGCAAAAAAAAAAAAAATTCAGAATTAAGAGATATAAACTTCATAACACGCAATTGCGACTTTATATCACGCAATTATGACTATAACACGCAATTGTGTGCGGCACGCAATTGTGACTTTGTATCTAGCAATTATGACTTTATAACACATCTCGCAATTATGATTTTAACACGCAATTGCGACTTTATATCTCACAATTATGACTTTACAACACGCAATTGTGACTTTATATCTTGCAATTATGACTTTATAAAATGCAATTGTGACTTTATAAAATGCAATTGTGACTTTATATCTCGCAATTATGACTTTATGAAACGCAATTGTGACTTTATATTTAGCAATTATGACTTTATAACACATCTCGCAATTATGACTTTAACATGCAATTGCGACTTTATATCTTGCAATTATGATTTTATAAAATGCAATTGTGACTTTAAATCTTGCAATTATGACTTTATGAAACGCAATTGTGACTTTATATCTTGCAATTATGACTTTATAACACATCTCGCAATTATGACTTTAACACGCAATTGCGACTTTATATCTCACAATTATGACTTTACAACATGCAATTGTGACTTTATATCTTGCAATTATGACTATAAAATGCAATTGTGTCTTTATATCTCGCAATTATGACTTTATGAAACGCAATTGTGACTTTATACCTCGCAATTATGACTTTATAACACGCAATTGTGACTTTTTCTCACAATTATGACTTTATAACGCAATTGTGACTATATCTTGCAATTATGACTTTATAACGCAATTGTGACTATATCTTGCAATTATGACTTTATAACGCAATTGCGACTTTATATCTCGCAATTATGACTATAACGCAATTGCGACTTTATATCTCACAATTATGACTTTATAACATGCAATTGTGACTTTATATCTCGCAATTATGACTTTAGAACACAATTGTGACTATATCTCGCAATTATGACTTTAGAACGCAATTGCGACTTTATATCTCGCAATTATGACTTTAGAACGCAATTCTGAATTTATTAGACGTAAACTCTAATTTATTAGAAATACGTCATAATTGTGAGATAAAAAGTCGCAATTACCTTTTTTATTTTTTATTCAGTGGTGGAAACCAGCTTCCATATTATATAGTATGTAATATAAGTAAAAAGTAAAAAAGGTTTTAAAAAAAATAATAAAGCGTGAAGCAGTTTTGTTAAAAAACGTAAAAGAAATAATAATAACAAATATCATGCCAAACTACTTTTTTTTTCTGTTAATGAGGCTTTTTCTTCAGTTTGATATCAGAATAGCATCACTCTGTTTTACTTTATGCCCCTGAAAGAAAGATTAAAAATTAATTTTAGTGCAGAAATTAAAAATATGCTTATCATTAAAAATGTGTTTTCAAGTCATTATATTGTATGTATTGCATTTTTAATGTATTTTTGAATAAATTAATAGCACAAAAATGAACATCACATCATTGACCCTATAACAAGCATGGTATGAATTAGATTTGACTTGCCTCCTGATTCCAGCATGGATGCTCAGTGGAGCATGTGTTTTTAATTTATTCTCTTACAGGTCAGCAGTGTATCTGTCCTCAGTGCTAATTAGGTATGATTTGTGTGTTTTTTTGTGAGTGTGATCGGAGCTCTACTGTGTGGATTGGATTCAAGAACATTTTGCATGTTGCATCTCAGAATCATTGTGGTGCATTACTCATCCACAAGCATGAAGAAAGAGTTAGGAAGAGTGTGAAGGATGACAAGACAATCTAAAGAGAGAAATGCAGACAGACAGGCAGGAATGCCCCTCGCTGTGTCAGCGATGCTGAATTGTCCATACTCTTCAGGTGAAGTCTATGGTGTCCATTCATATATCACTGGATATAGCAGCATCAGTCCAGATGGATGTGGTTAGACGTCTGTAAAACTTCTGACCTTTCACTTTTCTTGACAGGTCACAGAAGGGGAAAAGGGTAAAATGAGGTGTTGTCATCAGAGGAGGAATTTGAAAAATCATGGCACCTTTTGTAATGTGCTTTTAATTCTAGCCCATTTTTTATATTCTACACTCTTGGTATTTTTTAATAAGCTCTGCATTCAAAGCTGCACTGAAGAGATTTCATTTGCAAACTAATTTTCTGAAGCTACATAATTCATCTTTTTGAAGTGCCAGTTACAGGTATAAACCCGGCAGGAGACCAGACTTTTATCTGTGTTTGACGTGGCAAATAGAGATGTCCGAGACTGAAAAGTTGGAGGGCAGGAGGTCCCGTGGATGCTAACTCTTATCCTCCACCTCTGTCTTTTCTCTGGAAGACATGTGGTACGAATCAGTGCGAGAGGAAACAAAGCGGTATGATGCACTAGGGGTCCTTGTCTGTAATAATTCAAAACTTATAAAAGATCATGGGCAAGGCATTGATTGCTTGGGAAAGGCTGGAGGAGGGACCATTAGCATGGCTTGGATCTTCTTTGAAGCTCAGCAAATTGTTTTTAGTTTTAGACTTGGGGGTAAATATCAAAGCATAAAGAGGATTGCTTTCTACCTTTCAAAAACAAATGCCATTTTTTACCGCATCTTTAACTGTAAAAATATTTACCACCAGATGAGCAGAGATTTGTCAGCAGAGAGGGTTAAGGCATCAAAGGGGCTTTCAAATAAGGACCAGTCAGGTCGGACGTCAAGGTAGAGCCTACATTTGTAACATTTCAAAACAATAAAATAAAACCATGCATCTCAATAAATTCCATCACGCCAATAAAACTATTCTCTCTTTTTTTTTATAGTTTGGTTTGATTTTTTTTTTTTTTTTATACATCTTTCAGATGCTAAATAATTCATGCAATCTAAAAAATGCTGGGTTAAAAATAACCCAAATAGGGTTAAATATGGATAAACCCAGTGATTGTTTATTGTTTGTTGTTAAATGTTTGACCCAACCTGCTTGGTAGTTTTATTTAACTCAAATATTTTAAAAAAAATGACTATATTGCTCACCTAAAATGAACCCAAAATAGGTTAGAAATGAACATTTATTAATATGTTGAATAAATGAACATTTAAAGTTTAATAAATAATAATTAAATAATAAACATTTATTAAATAGCTTATTAATAAATATTCACCCTTTGATTATTAATGTTGCCTCTATTAATTATGTCTGATTTTTAATTTCCAACCCATTTTTGGTTCATTTTATGCCAGCCATATAGTAATTTTTAAACAATAGTTGAGTTAAATAAAACTACCCGATCACTGTGTTTGTCCATATTTAACCCAATCTGGGTTGTTTTAAAGGGTTAGTTCACCTAAAAATTTAAAATTCTGTAATTTATTACTCACCCTCATGTCGTTCCACATATCTTCGTTCATCTTCGGAACACAAATTAAGATATTTTTGAAAAAAATCTGAAGGCTCAGTGACAGCCATTGACAGCAAGTTAATTTATTTCCTTTTTCAATGCCTAGAAAGGTACTAAAAACATATTTAGCTCATGTGACTACAGTGGTTCAACCTTAATAATATTATAAAGCGACGAGAATACTTTTTGTGCACTAGAAAAACAAAATAACGACTTTATTTCAACAATATCTAGTGATGGGCGATTTCAAAACACTGCTTCATGAAGCTTCGAAGCTTTACGAATCTTTTGTTTCGAATCAGTGGTTTGGAGCATGTATCAAACTGCCAAAGTCATGTGATTTCAGTAAATGAGGCTTCGTTATGTCGTAAGGGTTTCGAAATGTCAAAGGTTCACGTGACTTTGGCAGTCTTTTTTTTTTTTTTTTTGCCGCACAAAAATTATTCTCGTCACTTCATAATATTAAGGTTGAACCACTGTACTCACATGAACTGTTTTAAATATGTTTTTAGTACCTTTCTGGACATTGAAAAAGGAAATTAACTTTATGTCAGTTGAGGCCTCACTGAGCCATCAAATTTTATCAAAAATATCTTAATTTGTGTTCAGAAGATGAACGAAGGTCTTACGGGTGTGGAACGACATGAGGGTGAGTAATTAATGACAGAATTTACATTTTTGGGTGAACTAACCCTTTAACCCTCTTTTTTAGAGTGTACTGGTCAATTTTTGAACAATTTAAAGATTTCACAGATCAAAAAAGTAGCATCAGTGTCTGTCGTTTTGGTGCTTTTTTTAATACTCGTGAACAGTTAATACTTTTCTTCAGAGTATATTATGCTCACAAAGGCTGCATTTATTTAATCAAAAATACAGTTAAAACTGTATATTTTGAAAAAAAAGTATTACATTTTAAAATATCTGTTTTCTATTTGAATATTTTTAAAGTGTAATTTGTTTTATGATGGCAAAGCTGAATTTCCAGCATCAATACTCCAGTCTTCAGTGTCACAAGATCCTTCAGAAATCATTCTAATATGCTGATTTGCTGCTCAAGAAACATTTTTATTATTATCAATGTTGAAAACTACGGAGCCCCGGACATGACATGCAGGAAAAAAAATAGTAGGCTAAATCGTGCGCACGATTTATTAATTCGTTCCCTCGAAATAGTAAATCGTGCGCACAATTTAATTTTTTTTCTTGCATGTCATGTGCGGGGCTCTGTAGAAAACAGGTGTGCTGCTTAATATTTTTGTGAAAACTGTCACTTTTGATCAATTTAATATAATTGTATAATATTGTATAATTAAAAAAATAATTTCTTTAAAAAATCTCTCTATTGACTGTGGTTGAAACAAAACCAGTGGCATTTGTGGCACAGAACCTTTAATTGTTTTCATAGGCAGAAACATGGACAGCTTCCCTAGTTAAAAATGTACCTTTAACAGAACGTTAATAATCAGAAAGTCAGTCTGTACATGTTTGTGTCTCTACATTCACAACACACTAAACGACCCATGGAGAATGTTGTCATAGTCAGAGCAAACATGTCGTTCTGATCATATTTCATTTGCTGTTAGGAAAACAATTTGGCAGGGATGTTACAACATGGCCTTGATCTCATTGTAATTAATCACACATCCTGTCACACAGCGTCAGTGAGTCAGTCAACACTTTTATTTAGGAGATGGCTTCTTGGCTCGAGCTGCTAAACAAGGGCATACCTAAATAAGAGCAGTGATCCAGCTGTGAAAGTTCCTCTTGAAATGATGCCACTGCACACTGTGGGAAAGTATCTGCTGAGAAGAGGTCTATTCCAACATCGCGACACGCCAGAGGCATTTACTATCTCCCAATAGCTTCAGCTTGTGCTGCCGACTGACAGCAGATGATAAAATCCTTTTTATCAGGCATTAATCAGTATTTGACATTGGATATTGTTGTGGGATGGCCTAAATATGTTACTACTTCTCATTTTAGCAGAATGTATATTCATTTTTTTTGTAAATTGCCACATCATGTTTTTCAAGGATGAACATATGTTTTTGCTGTTCAGTGTTTTGTTTTATTAATCAGAAATCCATCACTGTGGATTTTAGCTGAGGCGTTTCGGACCATTTAAAACGCTGCAGAGAGGCTATTGACACAGGCTATGATGCACTCACATCCACAGCTGATTCTTTTCCCATTGGAAATGCAGTAGTAAATATATACATGATAGTAAAGACTTGTAAAATGTTACACAAAAATTCTATTTCAAATAAATGCTGAACTTTTGAATCCTAAAAAATGTGTCGTTTCCTCAAAAATATCAAGCAGCACAATTGTTTCCAACATTGATAATAATAAGATATGTTTCTTGAGCAGCAAATCAGCATATTAGAATAATTTCTGAAGGATCATGTAACGCTGAAGATTGGAGTAATGATGCTGAAAAATCAGCTGTGCCATCATAAAACCAAATACATTTTAACATACATTATATTGCCAAAAGTATTGGGACACCCCTCCAAATCATTGAATTCAGGTGTTCCAATCACTTCCATGGCCACAGGTGTATAAAATCAAGCACCTAGGCATGCAGACTGCTTCTATAAACATTTGTGAAAGAATGGGTCACTCTCAGGAGCTCAGTGAATTCAAGCGTGGTACCGTGATAGGTTTCCACCTGTGCAATAAGTCCATTTGTGAAATTTCATCACTACCAAATATTCCACGGTCAACTGTTAGTGGTATCATAACGAAGTGGAAGCAATTGGGAACAAGAGAAACTCAGCCACGAAGTGGTAGGCCACGCAAAATCACAGAGCGGGGTCAGCGCATGCTGAGGCGCACAGTGCGCAGAAGTCGCCAACTTTCTGCAGAGTCAATAGCTACAGACCTCCAAACTTCGTGTGGCCTTCAGATTAGCTCAAGAACAGTGCATAGAGAGCTTCATGGAATGGGTTTCCATGGCCGAGCAGCTGCATCCAAGCCTTACATCACCAAGTGCAATGCAAAGCGTCGGATGCAGTGGTGTAAAGCACGCCGCCACTGGACACTAAAGCAGTGAAGACGTGTTCTCTGGAGTGACGAATCACGCTTCTCTGTCTGGCAATCCGATGAACGAGTCTGGCTTTGGCAGTTGCCAGGAGAACGGTGCTTGCCTGACTGCATTGTGTCAAGTGTTTGGTGAAGGGGGGATTATGGTGTGGGGTTGTTTTTCAGTGGTTGGGCTTGGCCCCTTAGTTCCAGTGAAAGGAACTCTTAATGCTTCAGCATACCAAGACATTTTGGACAATTTCATGCTCCCAACTTTGTGGGAACAGTTTGGGGATGGCCCCTTCCTGTTCCAACATGACAGGTCCATGGTCCATATAGACATGGATGAGCGAGTTTGGTGTGGAGGAACTTGAGTCCTGACCTCAACCCAACAGAACACCTTTGGGATGAATTAGAGTGGAGACTGAGAGCCAGGCCTTCTCGTCCAACATCACTGCCTGACCTCACACATGCACTTCTAGAAGAATGGTCAAAAATTCCCATAAACACACTCCTAAACCTTGTGGAAAGCCTTCCCAGATGAGTTGAAGCTGTTATAGCTGCAAAGGGTGGGCCAGCTCAATATTAAACCCTACGGATTAAGAATGGGATGTCATTAAAGTTCATGTGCACATAAAGGCAGGTGTCCCAAAACTTTTGGCAATATAGTGTATATTAAAATGTAAAAAACAGATATTTTAAATTGTTTAAATTTAAACATTAAAAATCTTACTGACCCCTAACTTTTGAACGGTAGTGTACATATTACAGTTTTCGCTCACACACAAAACAGACGCACACATTTTGACTAATACATACACATTAACACAGCATTTAACACTTGACCATTGTTGACAATCTACGTCTAAACAGTGCTTAGGTTATCTAACGGCTCATAAGAGATGACAAATGATACACCAGAAGAGTGTGTTGTGTGTGGCTAAGACACACTGGAAAGGAATCTCACACTAAACAGCTAGACTGATTATGTATGTATTACCTCGACTGTGGTGTGTTTGATAGTTCTGAAGAAGCTTAGTAGTTTGACCCTAAAGTTTACAAATGCTGCACCACAATTTGGATAATGTTTGGTTTAGATTAGACTAGCTTTGCTTTAGCCAGATTTTACATTGGATATTAAGTGATCAAAGCCAGTACCAGAATCAGTAACAAAAATGTTACGGATGCTACCAGGGCTGGACATTAACACCCACCAACCCTCCAAATGCTGATGGATTTCAGCAGTGGCGTGTAACGCAGTCACTTCTACTTGCCACTTTGGCTGGTTGAATTTTGTATATAATATATACATTTTTCAATTGTAGTCTTTTAAAAAGGCATCTGAAATAATAAACTATGCAATCTAGTGTTGTTAATAATATAGATTTGTCAATACAAAGCTGCCTCTCAGTACTATATTGAGTTATTTTTAGCTGCTTATTGCACTTAAAGGATTAGTTTACTTTCAAATGAAATCACCCCAAGCTTTACTAACCCTCAAGCTATCCTAGGTGTTAGGGTTGAGTTGTGTTGGTTTGGGTGTTTTTGTTTCTTTCCTTTGTTGCAGGTCTTGTGATTAGGGCGTGAATTGAGCGCACCTGTTGCTTGTCATGGGTCTTATTTAAACATGGTATAAGAGTTTGTCAAGGCAGCTGCTCAGCTCTTGCTTGGGGGCAGTTTGCCAGGACCGTGCTCTAATGTTGTGCTGTTTGTGTTTTGTTTTGCTTCCATTCACTTGCACTGACAACATTTCATTTGGTGCATCCATTCACGTGCAATACATACTGATTGACTCTACTGATACTGACTTTTTGATTGTTATTTTGGTTATTAAATATTATGTTTGAATTTATTCCGCTGGGTTGTCTCCCTTAATGTTACATCTCTGAGCTAGGTATAACATATGAGGGCTCGTCCAATTTAATTTTGGTTGATTTGACGTTATTCTTTAATTAATTATGTGGAGAGACAGAGTGGAAGATTTGTTTAGAGTGTCGGTTCGTATTTTTAGTCAGCTCTGGAAAAGGTAAGTTCTTAGGGTTTAAAACTGTGTGATTGTATACTCCCCAGTTAGGCTGTAGCAACGCTTTGCGTTGTTTTTTGTTTTAGTTTATTATTGTGTATCTCCTGGGTCGAGTGCACTGCCGTGCAGTTCTGAACTGTATATGACTTTCTTTTTTCTGATGTACACAGTCGGAGAAATATTAATAAATATCCTGACGCATCCAAACTTTATAATGGCAGTAGGTGAGGATCAACAAGTATGAGCTGAAGAAAGTGTCTCCATCCACATCCATCCATCATAAACATACTCCACACGGCTCCAGGGGGTTAATAAAGGCCTTCTGAAGTGAAAAGATGCGTTTGCGTAAAAAAAAAATCAGTATTTACCAAGTTATGAAGTAAAATATCTAGCTTCCACCAGACCTCCTTCCGTATTCAAATTACGAAAAACAAGGAACTGTTAAGCTGTTAAGCTCAGTTAAGCTTTTCCATAAGTTGAATATGGAAGGCATTGGACGTAGCATAAGGGTTTTGAACTGCAAGAGTTTTACACTTTCTTCGTAAGTAGAATATGGAAGGTGGTCTGGCGGAAGCTAGATATTTTACTTCATAACTTGTTAAATATGATTTTTCTTTTTTTTACACAAACGGATCGCTTCGCTTCAAAAGGCCTTTATTAACCCCCCGGAGCCGTGTGGAATATGTTTAAGATGGATGGATGTGGATGGAGACACTTTCTTCAGCTTATACTCATTGATCATATACTGCCATTATAAATCTTGGATATTTATTAATATTTCTCCGATTGTGTTCATCAGAAAGAAGAAAGTCATATACAGCTTGGGGTAATTTTCATTTGAAAGTGATCTAATCCTTTAAAAAGTCAAATACACAAAATAATGTCAAAATGCCGGTCTTGGAGAGTAGTCACGTAAACACAGTCAGTTATTTTTTAAGTGAACACAAACAGTTGGTCAAGAAAACACTGTATAATGGATCCATGCGTCAGGTCTTAAAGTGACAGAAGCCTAAAATGCCTGCTGTAAAATTATGAGATAATATTAAAAAATATCTATATGGCAGTTTTTCCCCATGGTATCGATGTCAAAATTGTGGCCAGTGAAAATGCTGAGTGGCTAGTAACTTTGTAAAACTACAATTAGTCTTTTTTTTTTTTTTTTTTTTTTTTAAATTATTCACGTTTTTAAAGATTAACTTGAAGTGAGTGTTAAATGACAAAAAAAAAAAAAGATCTAAAAATATACAATATATATTATGAATATAGAAATGTAATTTACCAGCCTAACACGAGAACAACAGCTAAAGATATGGAATATGTTTTTTCTCAGAACAGACCTGCAAGGCATTTTGGGTTGAAATCCACCAGTGGAATAGACTATAGCAGGGGTGGGAAACTCATTTGGTGTAGGAGGCCACATTGGCCAGAATATTGCATCAGGTGGGCTGAGAACAATCAAAACAGTTAAAATTGATTTCAACACTTTATTTTTCACCCAAAATTAAATTCTGAGGTAGATTTACATATGATAATAGTCAGTTGTAGGTTCCCACAGCTAACTCACAACATGGAATATAGAATTGATACAAGAGAAAAAAGTACTTTATTCTCAATTTTAAGGAAAACAGTGAGATAGCAGCAGATGCACAATGGGTAAACAATGAGAAACAAACAGAGATTATCAGACAAATGTTATTGAATGAGTATACAAGACATTAAGTCCTTTTGTCAAAAATGTAGTAACAAACAAACAAAATATTATAACAGATTGCAGACATTCTGAATATCAACAACAGAGTGAATATCTGTTCCTGCACTTGCTGGGAGCACAAAACATTTTTTGAATACCTTTTAAATTAATTTATTTTTTATTTCCCCGAATAAGTATTCTGCTCTCCATTTTTTTTTCTTCAAATATATGCATTCTGAATCCACCTTCCATTCCTTTGAAAGATTTTTTTTTTTCTCAGAGTACAAAATTATGATGCATAACCATTACTTGGTTACTAGTAAGCTACAGGCCCATATGCATTTAATCTCATAGGTCACACACTGAACCAGAAGTGCCGTAATGCATCTAAGACAGCACACAGGTATCGCACACAGAGCGCATCATTCTGTACTTGTGCACTCAAGTTCAGGGTGGCAGTCCAAAAGTTCCCTTCAAGAAAGAACAAAGCAGCATTGATGAGTTTGAAGTTGAGTGTGTATGAAAAAATGCTGCAGTAGCCCATATGGAAATATCAGAAAGGGAGATGTATATGCAATGTCCTTACATGTGGCGCTTTTTTAAGCTGTCAACAAAATAGATCTGTTACTGAAAAATGTCTATAGGTATCTTGCATCCTATTGTCAGCATGTACATAAACATTAACATGAGTCTCACGGCAGGATTCTGAAGACATAGAATGAAATTTAGACTTTTAAAGACATGACATGGCGCGGTGTAGTACCTTAACAATGCCAACAAGAGGACCTCTCAAGTCAAGTCACCTTTATTTATATAGCGCTTTTTACTATGCAGATTGTATCAAAGCAGCTTTACAGTTATAACTAGTATATAATTTTGGCTGCACAGCAGCTCTTAAAGAAAATGGTGTCATCATCCAGCTTAAGTAAATTCACTATTAATTGATTCCGTTGTAAGAATCAATAGTTATTAATTTAGTTAATTTATCTATATCAGCACTAGAGTAAACAGTGATGTCATCATCCAGCTCAGTTCAGTTCGCATACAAGGGTGTCGATGCAGGCAGATCAAAACACTGTTGAATATCAAATGTCAAGTGTCCCCAACTAAGCAAGCCAAAGGTGACGGCGACAAGGAGCCCAAACTCCAACAGGTGTCAAACAGGTGTTAAAATTGAGAAAAAAAACTTGGGAGAAACTAGGCTCAGTCGGGGGGCCAGTTCTCCTCTGGCCAACAGCGAACAGTGCATGATTATGATTCAGGCAGCTTTCATCCCGATTGGGATCGCAACAGTCAAAGTATTTAGTGGATATGCAACTTAATCTGTGTGTGGGTAATTCTGCAACTGCATTAGATTTAATTTACTTGGCCTGTAGGCCGCATAGAATGATCAGGTGGGCTGTAACATACCCCTGCAGGCTGCATGTTTTGCACCCCTGGACTACAATATGAGGTTGTGCTGTCTGTGGCGAATTACTTTAATGGGAAATGCTGGTAGCATGTTTTGGACTTTATGTTGTAGGGTACAAGGGGGCTAAAGGCACACCAGGGTAAAAGGCGCATTTGATTTTATTTTCCTCTAAACCACTAGATGGCACAAAAACTTGCCTGCAAAACTTTTCAAAACATCTGCTTTTCATGATGCATGTGGCAAAATTTGGCTGATCTGTTGATTCTATGCTAATTTGATCTAATATTTGATGTTTTTTAAAATGTAGTTTTAAGTAGCAAATGAGCATCGAGAATTATTGAATCTATTTTGAGACAAAGGTCTTGTTAATGATTTTCAGCTTTGTTCAAGGCAATTAAAGCAGCAGTTTTTCAATAACGGAAGAATATGTAAAATTATGGTATTTGGGGTAAAAAAGCACCCCTGTTGTTGGGGCGAAAGGCACAATAATTAACATAATAATAAATAGCTGGATAACTTTTCCATTTATTGACAGGACATGGTTAGATTCAGATGGTAAATATCATATACTAAGTTGGGTGTCCAGCTTTGAGATAATAATCACCATATTTATAATGAAACCATCATATTCAAAAATATGATATTGATCATATCATATATAATAAAATATAATTTATTGTTACTACTGTATATATTAAATTATTTTGGAATCTTCTTCAGTGCTTTCAGAATCTTTACTTTTTAAAATAATTTTGTTTCTTTATTTTTTTTTAAATATATTTTTATATTAACATTTTAATGACAGTATATTTATTGAACAAAAATGAATACTTTTATTTATCAAAATAAACAGGAAATAGTACAAACTTTGCTAAAGTGATTGTTTTGAACAAGCATTAACTTATACACTCTGGGAGTAGTGAAAAGCACATTTTTCTTAGGGTGTGCATTTAGCCCCGTTGTACCCTATATAAAGACATTAAACTTCGGTCTTGTGAAACTGAGAACGTCCTGCACTCCGTCTCTTCACAGTTTCTCAATGCACAGAAGTGTTCTCCGCTGTGATGTAAACAGAGAAATGAGAGAGAAAGAGAGACAGATAAGAACAATGCAAAAACACATCAGAGGTCACAAACTAGGGCCAAGCACTATGTAATCCTTTAGATTTATAGTTATGTCGTGTTGTATTTGGTGTAAAAGACTGTTTTTATGGGAAAGAAGGCAGCACAAACATGATCAGACATCAACTTTGACAATCCTCACGGTTTACGTGATAAGACACATTGCACGAGAAAACAGGTGACCTGTGGAGTCTGTGTCAGCCCAGCTGAGTGATGTGGAAAGCTTCATTTATACACTGTCATTCCCATTTTTCATATAGCGTGTTTTTCCATCTGGAAGGCTGTGACACAGCTCCTCTCCAGGACTCCCGGGGACTGAGCATGAGTTAATCTCCCAGGGATTCACTGTAATTTCCTCCACGGACCCCGTGGCATCAGTCCTGGCTGCTTTCTCTGTCAACATTGACTCGGTCCAGTGGGAAATCAAGAAATCCAAAATAAAAAAGACAATCCTTTATTACATGTCCAACCCATTGAGCGAGGCTCTTCCTTCTCCCCGGCATGTCGTGGATGAGAGATGATATCTGGCATGCCTCCTGACCGAATGAGCGATAAGGGTTACTTTTTCTCATTAGATCTCATTCCAGTGAAGATGGGTTATACATGGCCATTACTTAAAACAGCTCATGTGTTATTGCTGTAGGAAAATACACAAGCTGTTTTTTAAGAAGAATGGATCCCCTGAGGTGCAGTCGTTGAATGAGGAGGGGATGCTTACAGTTATTGGTCCACAGCCATTCTTCAAGAGGGGAGAACTTTGTTTTTCTGACTTCTGACTCCTATTCCCCTTTTGTGACTCAGTGCAATGCAGTTGAGAGCAAACACAGAGTCGCTGTGGTCTCTCAACCGAACTGGAACAGCAAAACATGGGTCATAACACGAGCATGAATTCCGGCACACCTATTTAAAAAAGTTTTGATCATTTAAATAAGTGAGGAGTATTTAGGAGACTTTCATTCACTATGAAATAATACAGAAAGAAAATAGTAATGGTTTTGAATTGGCAGATTTTCCAATTCGACTCTTTCAGTAAGTAAGATTTGATTAAATTTATTCACGTTATTTATTCAGATATAATGCCCATTTGGTGACACTTTATTATAAATATTGCAGGTGTAACCCCTCCTGTTCGAGCCACCCGCTCTAAAGGGGGTCGCACACAGGACACGAAGCTCAGCGCCGCACCGTGTCGCATCTCGGACAACTCACAGGTATCGCACACCGGCCGCGAACATTATACACGCGCAAGCTCAATTTTGAATCAACTCCTGATAGAAGAGCTGCATGATGGGTGAGTTTTAAGTCGGCGGGGAAACGTTACATATGCCTATGCTTTAATATTTCGCACTGAGGTTAGTGTACATGGAAAAATGGCACAACAGAGCAAAATGAAAGAAAAAGCTACATTTATTATACATTTTTAGACTTTAATCAAGCTGTTAAACTAAGAATGTAAAACTGATGTATCTTGCAGCACAGGGTGAAGTCAGTATGTACATTAACGACGATTTGAGAGAAATATAATATAAATTTAATGTAAAACAATGTACATGGCGCTCTGTGGCGCGGCAGGATTTTGAACAACTTCCTGAGTCGTAGCTGGGCACCGCGGACAGGCTCCGAATGTCGCCGCCGGTGTGTGTACACTCATTGAAAACAATGCGTTTGAATTTTAAAGACGTGGCGTGTCCCCTTAAGTGGGACTCGAACCCGGGTCTGCCGGCATGGGAGTCGGGCGCTCTAACAAGAGACCACGGTCTTAGCGTCAGCCGCTAAAGCGCCTCTTGAGATAAGGGGAGTGAAGTTTATTCACACAGCTCTTACTAGCTGGCCTCCATTACACTCACCCCCTAAACCTCACTCCCATCCGGGTCACGGCACCAAATGCAACCGGTTCTACTGACCCGCTCTGAGCGGGACTCGGACATCGGTCTTCGGCGTGGGAGTCGGGCGCTCTAACAAGGAGGCTAAAGACTGCAGCCTCTAGCGTCAGTTGATAGAGTGCCTCTTGGGATCAGGGGAGTGAGGTTTACACAAACAGCTCTTACTGGCCAAGGGCAAGTACACTGGCAAAAAAGGTCTATTGTCAAAAAAGTCTAGCACAGCTCACACAGAAGTCACTTTCAAACCATGCAGCTTTCTGTTGGTCAACGTGACAAATCCGAGTGATCAACTTGAACCCGTTGCCAAATCTGTGAATCTGAACTCTTTCACACTAACGCGAAATTCCAGATCATGTTGATTCTTATTGAAATTACTGGTTTTCCCCCACAAACATTTGCAGAACAGCGGTAAATGTGACCTCACGTTACCCATCTTTGAGAACTAGTCATTAAAAGAGCCAACTCATAAGAGTCATTTGGTACAGGAATCAGGCCACATTGGTCACTTTGTATGTTTTTGATTCACTCAAAAAGTTTTGTAAGAGTCATTTGTGCATGAATTGGACTGTATGTTTGTGTTTTATGTATGTTTTTGCTTACAGCGACAACTGTTATTGTTAACTTCTTATTGGTCGCTGAAGGCATAACCAAATTAGGTCAAATATTTAATAAACGAGGGTAAAGGATTTATATGGCCGACAGGAGTTTCAGTTTTAGAGAAATTTGCTGAGCTTTCTGCAGTCGCGGACTCGATGTGGGGTCTGTTTATGACTCACTTCTTCGCATCCATTGCCATCTCCAGTTTAAACCACTACACCACACTGTCTGTTTGATATCAGACTCATTGTATGGTCTCTTTCTTTTACTTAGAGTGACTTTTTAGGCTTTTTAGAAACATTGACCTTTTCAGAATGCAACATGAAAAATAGCAGTGAAGAATGCATCTATTATTGCCTGGCCAAACTCTTCATAGCTTCCCTCCCTCACTGCAGTCAACCCCAAATGATGAACTCTCGAAGATAAATATATACTGTTAGTCACAAAGACTTATTATTTTCAACGTTTTTCTACCAGTGACTCGCCTTGTCAGGATTCATCACGGACCACAGGCACCACAAGAGTCATCTCTTCTAATAGTCTGACCATGGGCTTATGTAATAATGATATGCTGTAAAGAAAAACGGGCCCTGCTTTCTGTTATGATAAGCAATCTGGGGAACAGACCATTTTAGTTGTGATCTCCAATTCAATGGGCTCTGAGAAACCAAACACATCTATTTTTAATCTTGAATTCCCCACTTCAGAATGTGCAAATTTTCCTCTCTGTGTTTGAGACCCTGCTGGAGCCCAGCAGAGACGGGCTGACTGGGGAATTTGTGTGAAGCTACACTTTCTGCTAATGCTCATTGTTGAGCCTGCAGTGTCTCATGTGTGGCCGGCCGGACGGCGGGGTGGTGAGTGAAGCCAGCGGTGGGTTTTTTTGTGTGGAGGTACAACTAGAGAGCAGAGGTCAGCCATGAATGACCCTGACGAAGACCAGTACAGCTGAACGTTTTGCTACTAAATTCTGGCTGTATAAATCACCTGCACTTGCTGGACACTTAACGTGAAGATGGCAGTCCTGGGTCTCACCTCTGACCTGAGTGGTTGGGAAAGTTATGAGGAAGGAAACTGACTTACCGACTGATTCAGAGATTTAGTGAAGGTTGATATTTGTGACTTGTTATAGCACAAATTTCTGCATTATATGTGCAAAACTACCCCAGTGAAAAATACATTTATTTCATACTAAGTATACTACAAATCCATCAACATACTGTATTTACTGACATATCGCTTGAGACTTAATGATATAAATATTATAATTCAACTTTATTTGGAGTACCTCTTTATTGCACAATGCACATTTCTTAATACTATGCCTTTAATATCACTTTTTATTATTACAAATTGTAAAAATATTTCTGTTTTTACTGTATTTTTGATCAAATAAATGAGACTTGGTGAGTATGAGACTTTTTTTCAAAAACAGTAAAAAAATAAAATAAAATAAAAAAATACAGACCCCAAACTTTTGATCAATAGTGTACAATACGAAAATGGATATTCATTTTGAGATTCCCCCAAAATTGCAATTAATAGTGTTATTTAATAATTAGTTTTTGTTGTTGTTGTTGTTGTTGTTGTTGTTTTGAAGATTACCTTTAAGTGAGTGTTAGATGGCAGCAAAGGTCATTAAATGTAAAAATAGGGGAAATGAGCATGAACAATTAAATAACCAATATGTTAACCAATATAGTACATAGAGTATACATATGCACATATATTACACCCAACAGATGTGGGCACTACTTTGAGTGATTCGCTATGGCTTGTTAGTGGAGGACCAGTGATCTTTTTGCTCTCCCAAGGAGCATCTCTGTCATTCAACCTCTCAGATCTCTGGTCAGGAGGTACAGAGGTCATGACCCTGCCAGGAATGGGTGCTGGGAGAAGGTCTTTGTGTCAGCAGAGGTGAGAGGATATCAGAGCCGATGACTGACAGACTTATCCAGGGCCTTACAGCTCTGACACATACAAACACAAACAGGAAGAGCTTGATGTGTATTAACTGAAATGAGTTGTGACTAATTAGAGGAGGACTAGTAGTTTAACACATATGAGATATGACCTATGCAAAAAGGCCTAGAAACAACAGATGATATACCTAAACATCACCAAAAGTCCAATTGAAGTAATGAATCTATAAGGAACACCTTTACACAGTATCCACAAAATTATACTGTGATGATCTGCCAATTTATTTTTATTTAGAGGTTTTGTTGATTCTTTAATTGTTCAGATGCCAAAAGTGTACATTACAAATAATTTAGAATATTTAATATGTTTGTGTCATTCAGGCACAAACACATTGTATGCACCCTTAGAGTGATTTAAAGAGGTTTGAAAATCAGATACTTGTGCATAATTGTTTTTAATTCTCAGAGGAATCTTTTGATTTCAGTTACATTGAGTCCTGTTTTTGACACAATCTGCTCTCAATTATTCTGCCCAGAGTTTAATAGACACTTCAAAAACTCTCCCCTCTCAGCTTGTTAACATCTACCACAACATCTTTGGTTCACAAAGAAGGGGCAAACCAATGAGGACATTTTATTTGGATTAAAGTGCAGTTCATTTTTATGACATTTATTACACAATGTCAGATTATTATTATTATTTTATTGTAAATGTTGTATTGTAAAATTTTAGTGTAAATGATTATATTTCTTAAAATTATTAAATGGATGCTGCCTTATTGGGAGAATAAAAACCCTCCCTACACCTTCCCCTAACCCTACCCAATAAACACTTTTCATTTTTAGAACAGTATTTTAGAACATCATTCCACTTTTAGAACATTATTTTAATTTTTATTAAAAATAAATGCGAGCTCGGCAAAAGGCCGATTCGAACCCGCGTCGATGGCGTTAAAAACCAGGTCTGCAAGCCTTACTCACTACTGCTGCGCCACTGAAGATGATGATCCACAGGTGTCTTTTTTAAAACTTGAGTGGCCCAACCCGACATTGGTGGGCAGGGCTAGTGTAAATAGCGTTTGCCAACAAGGGACGCTATTTGCACTTAGTGTAAATAGACACTCCGGTTTTTTCTTTTTTTTTGCGTCGTGCTTGGTTACACTTGTAAAATATTTGTAAAATACTTGCATACTTGTAAAAAGAGTACATTTAAAATATATTCACTTTATATAATATTGAATAACTCACTACAGTTCAAATTATAAAGTGCTTTACTTGTGCTTCTATATTTTAATCAACACGCATGACAAATGATAATTTAAACAATGATTTAAAATGTAAAAAGTTAATTTGACAAAATGCACTTTTTAAAAATGTACTTAATTACTCTCTATAAGTAAACACTTAAGTGGCCTGTTATTTCATTAGTATTATTTTTTTTTGCAAGTACAGTTTTTAAAAAATACACTACAAGTGCACATCAATACAATTAAGTGTACTTCTTTTTCACAAGGGTAGATATTAAAGTTGTGTCCCAAATACCACAAAAAAGATTCTGCATCTTTCAATGCATTTGAAAACTTCAACTTCCATTGACTTTTTTTAATAGTTCTGGAAGTCTTACAGTTACGACAGAGTCTATACTTTTTTATAATAAGATTTGAGAAGTTATAATACACTGAAACATTTCTGTTTCTCTTTCTTGTGTGTGTGTGTGTGTGTGTGTGTGTGTGTGTGTGTGTTTATCATGTTTTACTTCTCCCTCGCTCTTCCTCTCTCTGGGGTCAAGGTGAAGTGTGTCTTGTCTCTCCAGGTGTGCACAGATGAAAGATGTTAAGTTTAGAGACCCCTGAAGTTCAGACTGTGGAATGTGTAACATGTTTTTAAACATTTTCAGGTTTCTAAACCAGACCTGTCTGCTAAAGCAAGCTTGATGCAGACAGCTATCATGACTTACATGGTAAGACTGCAGTAGGCCGAATGCATACTCTGCTGACATACAGTCGGATGGTAGGGCTGCAGGCTAAGTGTTCATATGGTTGACCTACTTGTAAAGACTTCATGGATTAAAGCTGGATAAAAGGGATATAAGAGCTGTTTTTGGGTGACATATTTGCACAAGCTGGTGCTGGTTACTCAGTTGTGATACTGTTAGCAGTGTTATATCAGTGTAGGTTGGAATGTATACAGTTCATTGGTACTACGGAACATCTGCACAAAAGTCCCATGGAGTCTTAAGGCCTTACCACTGCGAGCAGAGCAGAAAGATAAACAGAGGCTTTCGCGCAAATGCTTACTTGCTAAGGTGCTGCTTACTGGTCCATGTGAAAAGAACCCATCCCAAAATCTTGATGATATTCTGTTTCCTACACTGTGAAAAATGTCCTGTTAAATTTATAGTAAAAACTGGCAGCCGTGGTTGCCAGAAATTCACTGTAAAATATATGGTGAAAGTGTTGCATATATATCATGATGGTTTTTTCCTTTAGTCAATTTTATGGGTTTTCACATTTAAGGTGGCTCATATTCTTACTTAAAAAAACAAACAAAAAAAAAACATAATTTTACAATAATTTACTGTGAAAGTATGCATCACAAGTATAGCAGGGATGAGGAGAGGTGAGGATCTTTAGCAAACAATCTTTATTCCATGAACATATAAACACAAAGATAATCCAAACCAAGAGCCAATGACAATAATCCAAACATGATGACAAAGGGAACACAGGAGATGCAACAGCGTTACAGCAGATGAAAAGACAATGACCAACAACTACAGACTGGAACACAAGGGTATAAATACACTGAGTAACTAGAAGGATAATGAGGAACAGGTGTGGGACATTAGTAACCATGGAGACTAACAAGGGTAACTACAGAAACAGGAACTAAACACAGGAATAGAAACCAGACAGAGCAAGACACAAGAATATCAAAATAAAAGTCCAAGAACACTAAACACAGGGGAATCATGATAGACTGGAGACTCCGGTGTGGCGGCCATGACGGCTGGAGACTCTGGTGTGGTGGCCGTGAAGGCTGGAGACTCTGGTGTGATGGCCATGATGGCTGGAGTCTCTGGTGTGGTGGCCGTGAAGGCTGGAGACTCTGGTGTGGCGGCCATGATGGCTGGAGACTCCGGTGTGGCAGCCATTACTTATCTCTTGTTGAGTATTTTATAGATTTAAACTGTAAATTATATGGTAATTAATACTTTTTTACAAATTTTAAAAACAATTGTTAAGGTATTTTACTGTTTTTTTATGCAATTAGTCTAATGTTAAACTGTTTATAATTTTTTTCACTGTATATGGTAAGGTAACTTAAAGTTAACAAATTTACAGTTTTTACTGTAGCATTTTTACATACTTTTTTTTTTTTTTTTTACCATCTCTGCCAATGTAAGTCAGTGGTTGCCCTTTTTCCAGGCAAACATCATTACTTATCATGTAGAAAGTAATAGCACGTCTCCTCAAGAAGCCACAGGATTTGAGGATTCATTCATGTCCACAGGATGAGTTATTCTCATTTTTGTAATTTGTTTCCCTAAAGATTTATTGAAGTATTGTGCCTCTTGACCTTCCTCTTGTTCTGTATGAAAGTATCTCCCAGCTTTATGCCTTTAAATTATGCCATTATGCCTCTGGAGTATCTTTCCATAATCAGCCACAGATATGAGCAATTTCACATGGATCATAGCGGCATTCACATAGCTTCACTTGTAGGGATACAGCCACGGCTCTGGAGAGCTTTATCACAGAGAGAAAATTCCCATATGACCTGCGTGGTTGAACTGGCTCAGCATTTCACAGCTATTTTGTAAGCGGAGGAATGGATGCATGTTGTTTTCATTTTGATATTTCCATATTAAAGACTCTCTCTGATGTAGCCCATCAAATGGATCATCAAACACATGTTTTTCATCTTTTAGTCAGTCATTTCAACTGGATTTGAATAGTTCGATTGTCTTAATCCATGCAAATCCCCATGTGACTTGGTAAACTACTTAACTGACCGTATCATTATCAACACAGTAAGCACAAAATGCTGTTCCTCGTTACACCAACGGTGTGGCTCAAACTCCTTACAGAGTTCCTCCATGCTTTGGGGCCCAGTGGACCAAAGTGATGACGGCTCTGTTAGCCAATGGCCAGGTGAAGATAGGCACTTATTATAAACCTGTGTGCTCTCTCACAGAGGGAGTCAACTTGGGCCACCCTCGTGAGGATTGTCAAAATCAGTAGACTCGATGATCAGAGCAGGACTTACACTATTGTGACATACTGTTAATAGGTGTTGTTTTAAAGGAATGTTCAGGGTTACCACAGAAAGTATTTTGACTTGTATCTTTTATGGTGGGCTGCATGATTAAAACATTCAACCTAGACCTCAGCGAGAAGCGCCACTTGACGTCAATTTAAAGATGGTGGCGATTAACAAGCAAAGACCTTAGGTAGGTTAGACGCCATATTGAATTTAACTCGGATGAAAACGAGGCTGTGATGTATAGACTTTACAATCTTTACAATGGCATTTGCTGTATAAAGGTCCTAGATCACGTAATGTTCACAAGTTTTTGACGTAAGTTTATAATATTATATAACAATACCTTATTTTTGCTTTTCAGTGTTTTTTTAATGCAAACTCAAGTATTTCAAATATCACATTAATTTAAAAATGTTAGACAAACCTCCAGCTAGTATTTCAAGTTGTCCGTGTGACAGTGTAATTATACATTTAAGTACTGAGTAATAATAATCCACTTATCCTCTGTCGCAGGAATCATCAACTTGTGAGTAATTCTGCCGTCATTCCATCCAGACTAGATGTTAGTTTGTACAAAGAAGCAAAATGTGTTGGCAGTTGTGCACTTACAATGGAAGTCTATGTGGAAAACGTACAACCATTGTGTAAACACTTTTTTTGCCTTTACAATCTGAGAGAGAAATTATCAGTGCCATGCCACAGAATCTGTTGAGTTTAACTTGTATTAATATTGCTTTAAACAGTAATAGACTGCATTATATTTTATAATAAACACGTCTACACCCAGCACCCAAATTTGAGTGTATGTCTGGACTGTATTAAGTTAAATTTTTGTGCTACAGCATATCTGATTATAATTTGACTTCTGGGAAATCTAATTGGTACTCTTGTGTTATTCTGTTTACACATTTTCTTTCTTTAGGGGCCACTTCCCTTTGCGCACTGATGAGGGTAGAACTTCTGAACTGATTTTTTGACTTGTACTTAAATTAATGCACAGGAAAATCACAGTTTTTTTGGTCATAACCTCTTCTTTCTCACAAAAGGGTTTCTTTGTCAGGTCAATTTTAGAGTAACAAGGAGTAATGAGTTGTATTAATCATTTACAATGGCTATATGTTTCATTTGTAATAACTTCCTGAATATATCATGTTGAAATAGTAATGTTGGAAGCAATTCATTGTGCCACAATAAGTTGCTCCTCTGATCAGCCTTACAGGCTCAATATGGTTAAAGTTAGCAGCAGTTTTGTGGTTAGGATTAAATGTCAGCTTGGCAGGCACAATGTGGGGCACCTTCCAACAATGAGCACATTACACTTTCAACAAACACAGTTTACTTCATAACTGTGACTAATCAATGTTTGTACTCTACGAAAAAGAAGATGTTTGTTTCACTTTTATTCTGGTTGTTGTTTGTCCTCACACTGCCTCTGTTATTTTGGTCTCGGATCTCTTAAGTTTTGCCAGAAAGCAGTGCTTTATTCTGGAGAAGTATTTTGTTTTTCCTGAAAGCTAACTTCAAATGCTTCAAATGTTTTGATTGTCAGAATATCTGTAGTTGAATCACAGATATTGATCAGTTGTGTAATATACTAAATCATTAGGCAGACTATCTTAGTTTCAGCCCTTATCTCAGCTCTTGCATCTCTGGATTTCTGAAAGAATGTCTTCTTGGGTGTGAAAACTACACTTAGAGCACTGACATAAATATCTCAGACTCAAAAGTAAAAAAAAAAAAAAAACCTTAAGTTGAGTCGCTATCAGCCAAACATCTTCACTTCATGAGAATTTTATCTTAACCCTCATGCTGTGAGGGTAAAATAGGGCCTCCTCTGTCAAACTGACCCAAAATGATATAATATATGTCAAATTTTAGTCTTTGACATGCTACAATAAAGGTTTTCTGTTTATTATTGTCACGATCAGTGGCTGTCATGATGCGCTTGACAAAGGATATAATTAACTAACAAACAGTCTTTAATAATACTCTTCAGAAGACACAGGAAAATGAAACCAAAACTGAACATACACATTACTATTATTATTGATATTATTTTTTTTATTTTTTTACCTGATGCTTTGGAGTTTTTCAATGTGCTGATGTTTGGCGAATTGCATGGAAACCAATGGAGGTCATTTGGACCTCTAACATCATTGTAAGCACAACATTTGTACATCCTTTCCATAACACATTTGAAACTTTGTTGAAACTTTGCATGCACATTTATGACCCTATGTTACATGTTCCCTGTTTGTTTAGACTTTTATGTTGTATTTCTAGTTTCCTGTTTCCTTTTGTAGTCCCTTTGTAGTCCTTTTGTTTAATTGGTTCCCGTTGATTGTATCCACAGGTGTGTTTTGTTACTTGGGGTACGTCTCAATCAGCTCCCTAGTTCAGTAGTCAGGGCACTGCCCATTTTAAGGGCTGTCTCTTCCAGTGCTCTGAAACATTAAAAATTCCCACAATGCACTGTAAAAACCAGGGAGCATCGATGCTAACTATGTTCCCTTAACGGAAGTTCTAAAGCACAAAACATAAATCACGTGAGCCAACTCACTACACATAATGACAACTGATAGATATTTTTTTTAAATACAATTTATTATTTAATTATATGTCAGCATAAACATACATCACTAGACAGGTAATGAACATAATCTAGCTAACGTTTATAATTTATTACGGCTGAAATGTTGCACGTATATGTAAAAATACATAATGTACTTTAAATAACATTACAAATAATATAATAAAGATTTCTGCTGTTGTTCATAAATACCAGTTGTGATGTTGTACAATGAAGACGTTATAATGTCGCTGGAAATAGAGTCATCAGTTTCCCTATGTGTCCTTACTGTCCTTACCAGTGCAGTAGGCTACACAATCATGGGGAAGACTGCTGACTTGACAGTTGTCCAAAAGATGACCATTGACACCTTGCACAAGGAGGGCAAGACACAAAAAGTCATTGCAAAAGAGGCTGGCTCTTCACAGAGCTCTGTGTCCAAGCACATTAATAGAGAGGTGAAGGGAAGGAAAAGATGTGGTAGAAAAAAGTGTACAAGCAATAGGGATAACCGCACCCTGGAGAGGATTGTGAAACAAAACCCATTCAAAAATGTGGGGGAGATTCACAAAGAGTGGACTGCAGCTGGAGTCAGTGCTTCAAGAACCACTATGCACAGACGTATGTAAGACATGGGTTTCAGCTGTCGCATTCCTTGTGTCAAGCCACTCTTGAACAACAGACAGCGTCAGAAGCGTCTCGCCTGGGCTAAAGACAAAAAGGACTGGACTGCTGCTGAGTGGTCCAAAGTTATGTTCTCTGATGAAAGTAAATTTTGCATTTCCTTTGGAAATCAGGGTCCCAGAGTCTGGAGGAAGAGAGGAGAGGCACACAATCCACGTTGCTTGAGGATTGTGTAAAGTCCAGTGTAAAGTTTCCACAGTCAGTGATGGTTTGGGGTGCCATGTCATCTGCTGGTGTTGGTCCACTGTGTTTTCTGAGGTCCAAGGTCAACGCAGCCGTATACCAGGAAGTTTTAGAGCACTTCATGCTTCCTGCTGCTAACCAACCTTATGGAGATGCAGATTTCATTTTCCAACAGGACTTGGCAACTGCACACAGTGCCAAAGCTACCAGTACCTGGTTTAAGGACCATGGTATCCCTGTTCTTAATTGGCCAGCAAACTCACCTGACCTTAACCCCATCGAAAATCTGTGGGGTATTGTGAAGAGGAAGATGCGATATGCCAGACCCAACAATGCAGAAGAGCTGAAGGCCACTATCAGAGCAACCTGGGCTCTTATAACACCTGAGCAGTGCCACAGACTGATCGACTCCATGCCACGCCGCATTGCTGCAGTAATTCAGGCAAAAGGAGCCCCAACTAAGTATTGAGTGCTGTACATGCTCATACTTTTCATGTTCATACTTTTCAGTTGGCCAAGATTTCGAAAAATCCTTTCTTTGTATTGGTCTTAAGTAATATTCTAATTTTCTGAGATACTGAATTTGGGATTTTCCTTAGTTGTCAGTTATAATCATCAAAATTAAAAGAAATAAACATTTGAAATATATCAGTCTGTGTGTAATGAATGAATATAATATACAAGTTTCACTTTTTGAATGGAATTAGTGAAATAAATCAACTTTTTGATGACATTCTAATTATATGACCAGCACCTGTATATAGCCCTTGTGTTTACCATGTTGTTTTTCAGGTCTTGTCTTTCTATAGCTGTATCTTGATGCGCTTCTCTTATTACTTTAAAGGGTTAGTTCACCCAAAAATGAAAATTCTGTGATTTATTACTCACCCTCATGCCGTTCCACACCCGTAAGACCTTCATTAATCTTCGGAATGCAAATTGAAATATTTTTGAGAAATCCGATGGCTCCGTGAGGCCTACATAGGGAGCAATGACATTTCCTCTCTCAAGATCCATAAAGGTACTAAAAACATATTTAAATTAGTTCATGTGAGTACAGTGGTTCAATATTAATATTATAAAGCGATGAGAATATTTTTGGTGCACCAAAAAAAACCAAAATAACGACTTATAAAGTGATGCCGGGGAGAGGGGGCGGAAAAATGCTGTCACTGTCTCATTGAGCAATGTAATAACGTTGCACTACATTGTTGTTTATATCTAAATATATAAAACTATGCGCGCGAGAGAGACCCTGTGTGCGAGAGAGCGAGTGAATCAACGGTTTCACTTTCAGTAAATCTCCGAAAAGGACGGGTGACAGTACTGGCTGTTTATGCGAGCAGCCGGTTTCACTACAGTCACTCCAGATACTGTGAACAGCAAAACAGTGCTGCACTGCCTGCACAAACAGCGGAACGCGCAATGTTTTTAGACTAGTTATGGGCAGGTACAACACACTGCAGCATTACATCAGCGTTCGTTCCTCAAGTCTACCGGTTCGTGATGGGCTCTAGTTTGCCTGTACGAGCACAGGCTCCAGAACGCGAACAATTCTGGTGGAAAAGGGATATCAGCATACTGACTTGAAGCTGTTTATTTTGCATTGAAAACTATTTGAACTTTATTAAAACTATTTGCACTGATTTGTTGTGTTGGTTACATTTTGTTAATTTGTGCTTTTTTATTCCTTTGTGCAGTCTTTGAGTCTGTAAAAAAAGTATAAAAATATAAAACTTAAAATATAAAACCAAAGATTTTTTGAGGTAATGTGTAATGTAATCTTGTTAAAACAGATTTTATAAAATTGGTATCGAAAAAGGTATCGTTCAGGAATCGGTATCGAAGTCAAGGTATCGGTATCGGTATCAATATCGAACATTTTTGAATGATACGCAGCCCTAATGGCAAGAATAGAGTAACATGAGGGTGACTAAATGACAAAAATCACAGCCATCCTTTCCTTTTTCCCATGCAATGCAAATACAAAATGTGAAATAATGGTAACATTTGTTGCTAGCACTGCTTGAGACACATATTGCATATACACAATACCAAGCGCCGTGGTCCTCCGATGTTTGTTCTCTTTGCACGTTTCTATCATACCTACCGCAGACACTCGTATACCAAACAGGTGGATGAATCATTTCACATTTGCACGGCTACCACACTGAGCTCTCAGGGTGTATATTTTAGGTTCTGCAATTATACAATTAAAAATAAACCACATGGTAAGATTGATAGCACTAACTGGAGCAATAAGATCCTGTTCACATAACTCGAATGTGTGTACTTTCTGTTTCAGTGTGTGAATTACACATTTTGTTGGTCCATCTGGAGTCCAGAATAACTTCCCTTTAACAGAGGCCTCTTTATAGCAACACTGTTTGCTAAAATATGTTGATGCCACAGCCATCGACAGTCAGTTCAAAGCCTGTTATGTTAAAGTCTTACAAAATCAGGCTGGATTTATCCGCCTCACTCTGATGTCATCGATACACATGGAGCGTCTTGTTTTGATATGCGTGTGAATATTCCCCCCCACCCCCACCCTCTCAGTCAGATGAAGGAGTCGACTTTACAGCCCATCATTTCTCAAGAGACCAACAGTTTGATGCGATCACATGATAGGTGCAAACCCCATTGTCCCCCATCTGGAGCCACGGAGGAATGAAATCAATTATGTGCACACAGACGAAAACATACTTCACAATTACAGGCAGTATTCTCAAGTATGTCTTTGAGGACACAATAGATGGCATTGTTCAGAAAGATAAACATACCTCTAAAACTTCATTATGTGGCTTCATTCATGCTTTGCTGGATGTCAGAGATCCAAATAAATCAGAGGATGGAGAAAACGCTCCGGTTTTTTATGGGGCGTTCAGTATTTGTTGTTGAATTATAAAGCCTGTCATTTCTTAGCGGGGTGTCTGAAGGAGACAGGAAGATCAGATGGCCGTCTTGGAATCTGTGGACAACTCATCCCAGATCTAGTTTGCATATGGTCAGACATATTTTTCCACTGCTGAATTTGTGTTTGTGTGCACGCACACAAGAAAGAGAGTGAGAAAGAGAAGAAAAGAGGTACTAGCAATTCCAAAGCAAACATTGTTGTGGTATAGAGCAAATTTCCTGTGTAGTACTACGGCTTTACAAAAAACATCACACTATTTACTGTATGTCGTCATATTCTCCACAAGATGTGATGGTGCATTTTGATGTGTCTTGGCAGCTTGTGTGATTCTTGATATGGTTCATGTCTCTGCCTCAAAAGACAAAGGCCTCTTCAAAGTACGAAACGTTATGTCAGTAGATTTGTAGATTTTACATCCTATTAATGACTTCAGGTAAAGGGGTCATACATGAGGAATCAAGATAACAGAGTTCAATGTACAACGAAAGCCATACTTTTCAGAACTCCTGAGTGAAAAATGTAAACATTTATTTAAACAGTCTTCTCATTCTGCACATCTGCAACATTCTGACATCAGACAGATGAAGATATCAAGACATAACTGCCCACATCAATTTGCCCCCTTCCATATAAATGGCAAATCATACTCTTTTAGATTTATCTGAGGTTATGTGATATAGAGAAGGTCATTGGGAAAGGGTTATAGCATAAAAATATTATATTATTATATACACCAGTTACTTCAGGTCCTCAAATCTGGAGTGCTGATGTCTCACCACCAGTATCAGCACTGGGACTGTTCAGTGTTTTGTATCACAGACAGGCAGCATTATTTAGGGCCCGAGCACTGATGGTGTGAGCACTCAAAAAAATGAATTGAATTTACTTAAAAAAGAAGTGTCAAGTGGTTCCATGCAACTATATTGAGTAATTTGTACAGATGACAATTTAGTTGTATGAACAAAATAAATTCAAGTAAAGCTTACAAAATTTCTTTGAGTAAATACAAATCATTTGAATGTCATTGTTACATAATATTTATATGTGCAGTTTACTTAATAATGTTATGTTTATTACATAAGGTGAACACATTTATTGACTTAATTTACCTTATTAAATGAACTATTTTCTCTACAAAATACATTCAAACAACTTATTGAACAAACTCAATTGAATTGAGAGCAGAAATTCCATCCTATAAGCATGCATATATGAGTGCTCACAGCCTAAACACAGGCGACACTCTTCTGCATAATGGTAACCACAAAATTCAAAAACATTACGGAAACTCCTCTAAATGTCCAACATAACTGAACACTAAACACTAACATAAACTAACAACATCTTTCCTTTTACTGAAAAACATAAAATAACACTTTAATCCCTAAATTTACTCTCCTAATGCAGTCCCTTGCAAAGCATGCTGGGAACTACAGATCCACTGACCAGTTAGTTATGTCAACATTAATTTGTGCGTTTCACTCAGCAATGTTAAGTTGAATGAACAAACACTTACTAAGTAAAGCTGACAATACTCATTTTTAGTAGAAACAACACAGTTAATTTACATTCATGTAGTTACATAAGTTTTTTAAGTAATGTGAACAAGGGTGGTTTGAGTGAAACTAACAACAGTGAAAGTTCATTTTTTTGAGTGAGGACCCTGTTGTAATTGCTCGGTCAATTCTTCTTCGTCTCCGAAACGAATTGCATTTTTGAGGGCCTAAACATGCTCGAAAACTCATGAAACTTTACACACGCGTCAGAAGTGGTGAAAATTTACGTCTGATATGTGTTTCAGAATTAGGTGTGGCAAAATGACTCGATAGCGGCACCTACAAAATTTCAATTCGTAGGCACATGTAACAGCCCAATACCTACAAAAAAGTCCCTGGGTGCAAAATCTGAAAACCCAACAGGAAGTAAGATATTTTTGTATTTTTTACAGATAAACATCATATTTGGCCAGTCTAATCTAAAGGCCTTTGTGAAGATCTTGAGTTTTCGCTGAAGGGTGTGTCTGTGGCGGCCTGACAAATTCGATGTTTCGCCATGAAACAGGAAGTTGTTGTAACTCGGGCATACAATGTCCGATCTGCCCCAAACTTTACATGTTTTAATAGAGTCCTGGCCTAAAGACATCTACATGCCAATATTTAGTTATAGTCAAAGCGCCACCTGCTGGCAGCAGGAAGTGTTACATATCAAAATGACTTTGCCATATTTCTCCTATATTTACCCGTTCAAATGCATGTCACCCACTGTTCACTGTGTTCATAAGGCCACCGGGTGGCGGTGGCCCCAGTTGCGAGGGCCCTTTCATTGATGCTTGCAGCTTTAATTTAAATTGTAATGCTATTTCACAATATTACTGTTTTTACTGTATTTTTGATCAAATATACTGTATGCAGCTTGGTGCAGAGACTTCTTTGAAAAAATAAAAAAATAAAAAAAAAATCTTACCGACCCCAAACTTTTTTATTTTTTTATTTTTTTTATTTATCTGCCCTGAACTTCTCTTTGAAATATCCTCTTTTTCAGTCCAGTTTGAATCTGGAGTTCAATATCAATCCTAGAATCATTTTTAAGTATACAGATATAAAAATGCCAGGAAAGATGCCAACACCCCATGCCTTTCTTAACCGAGTAACTCATACAGATCAAATTTTTCACTAATACTATAATGATGCACTTCCAAACTTAACTGTGCTCTATGGTGCCAAAAGAAACATGTTGCGGTATATGACCAAGCACAGGAGAAGAGAATCAGAGCACTTCCATTGAAAGTGGCTATTTTGCTGTTGACTAATAGAAGGGTGCTCTCTCATGGCTGAAGTGCCTGAACAAAATGTTCTTAAACCAGCCACTCACAGAGACGAATCACAAACAGTGTCTTATTAAAAACAGAGCAGCAAATGATGTGCCTTTGTTTTAGATTTAAGACAGCAATTTCTTTTATCTTTTTTTAAAGTAAAAATGTCAATATCCTTAAAAAAATATTGAGAATGAAAAATGCATCATTTATTAAAACTTGTTTTCAGATAATATATTTGTGTTATATAATAGAGTTGTCTACAATAAAATTAAATACAGTTAAGTCATAATTAGGTATGCTACAATATAACTCAGGCTGATAATGATAAGTCAATAAATACTTTTCATGTTATGGCTGATAACTAATACATGGGTATTAAAATTCTAAAAAAAAAAATAATCCGAATAAATTAAAAATAAACACTTAATTCAGTCATTTTAAATGCTACTAGTGAATTTAGACATAACAACATTAAAATGTACAGTTTCTAAAATGGATATTAGTTTTCCTTAAGATTATGATTAACTTACAGAAATTATTAATTAGTTTCCTTTATAGCCTTTCGTCCTCATGTCGCTTAATGTCATCTTCATTATAAGATTTATGATGTTGTCATATATAAACGCTCTTTATAGTGGCATAACAATAACAATCTTTCATTCCTAATGGAAGGGGAAGAATTATTGAGCTGTCAGCGGATATTATTCTCAAAGTTATGAGCACTTGGGTTCTTTTGACCCCTTAAGGACAGTGTTCGAGAACACAAAACATATGCGCACATAATATAAGATATTTATGTGTGCATGTTCACTTCCCTGCATGCATCAAATACACAACAAGCCATATACTATGACCTTCTTCTGTGCTGGATATCTACATGTGTCCACTTGAAACAGTCCGCAAAAGAAGGAGTATTTACATTACATGTATTGTCTGGAGTCTCGATATTGTCTAGAACTCTAGGGGTGCTAAAGCAGAAGACCACAGAAACAGGATATGCAGCTTTCATTTTCCTCTGTGGGCCAAAGATCTGTCTTCACCGGCTCATTCTCCACCGTCTCTGCTCTTCTAAACAATGACACCCTCCCTGCTGAGATCTCCTGTGGGCAGCTTTCATATCAGCGTTAGCTGTGTCTGTTCAGCTGGGTGACAGAAATGTCTCAGACTCTGGGGCCATCCAATGGGAGTGCTGTTTACAGCCTGTGAAAACACCAGGTCGCCACATCTGGAGCCATCTGGAACCTCCCAAACTGGAGATCTCCCCCAGTCTGTCTACATATGCACAGCGTCTGTCTTCTCTAGAGGTCAGGAGGATACACGCAGACCTTACAGTTGTTCGCCAACCTTTTTTGTCTTATGTACCCCCACAGCCCTATCAGCTAGCCTTAAGGCTGATTTATACTTCTGCGTCGGACCTACGCTGTAGCCTCTACGCCATAAGCTATGCTTCAGTTTTCGTTTATACTTCTGCTTTGTGGTCCGCAGCGATGTGCAATTACACATGCAGACCACTAGTAGGGAGTGTCCATGGGTATGTTGATGGTGTAAACCACAGTATCAAGGCAAAAGCTGAAGAAGAAGCAGTTTGTTTACAATACATTGGCCCTGTCCCAAATGGCACCCTTCTATGCACTTTCGGTCTTGTGGACTTACAATGGCTGCCACGTGCGCGTGTCCGTTAAGTCCACGAGACCGTAGGGTGTCCCATTTGTCAATTTTAGGCTTCAGAAGGGTGCTTGCGAGCGCCCCCTTTGCGGACGATGTGCGCCCTCGATGCGCACTTTTGCTGAGCCCGCGCTGGTGCGAGCTTTGCAGCAGACTTCTTCCTGACAGTCAAAGCGACGTTACGTCACGAAAGTGCGGACTTATAGGAAGGCCGAGAGTTTAGGGTGCCATTTGGGACAGGGCCATTGTTGGAGAAGCAACATCAGTGATGGCGGCAAATAGACAGCGTTTTTTTTTTTTTACCTGAGGGAGGGGTTCCAGCAGACCAATCACATGGCTTGCAGTCCACGTAAAATTGATGCATTGTTACATTTTTGGAGAGGTGCACGTCAGGCTACGCGTGCTACACGCAGCCTACAAAGTAGCTACGGCGTAGGTTTGACTCAGAAGTATAAATCAGCCTTTAAAGGAGTAGTTCAACCTCAAATTAAAATTCTGTCACCGTTTACTCACCTTCATGTGTTTCACAAAAGAAGATATTCAGTGTTGTTGTTTTTTTGTCCATACAATGAAAACTAATAGTGTCCAATGTTGTTTTGGACCCCAGTGACTCATTGTACGAACAAAAACTGTTGGGTGTATGAAGGTGAGTAAATGATGACAAAATTTTAATTTTTGGAAATAATTTACTCCTTAATCAATGCTAAACCAGATTTCCTATAAAGTTTATCTTTATTGTGACGTCAAGTCCTGTCACAATAAAGATGTAACTTTGCATGAATTAAATAATACAGCCATTAATGAGCACATGTTGGAAATAAAAGCGCTGAATTTAATTCTCTCTCTGTTGTCTATGCTCATCATTAGTCTCGTGAAGTCGTCTGCGTTTTGCTGTTCACTCAGCGGGTTGATGCTCAGGAAATGCTCCAAAATGGCCACCACATGTAACTTTTAACAAGATTTACTTGTTTAAAACACCGTAATTATAGAAACATATCGGTTATCGGGCACGTAAACACATGAATTATCGGTATCAATATCGGTTCTAAAAAAAATCAATATCGGTCGATCACTACCCATGACAGAACGACTGACCAGCAACAACTGAGGCACAGAGGTTTAAATAGACAGGTTAACAAGGGACTGACGAGGGACAGGTGTAGGTCATTTAATGTAATGGATACTAATGAGGGTAACTATGGTGACAAACAAGGTACAAGGCAAAACAGGCACCAAACACAGGAAGTGAACACTGAAACAATAGGAACTAAGAAAAACTTCAACATAAAAGTCCCACAGAACACAAGACACAGAAACGGATGTGACAAATCTATGTATTAATGAAATAAAAAGTTCTGTCATGAAACTTTAGATGGCGCAGGCCCATAGGTCCTTAATTCAATCTGCTTGCAATCACATCAATCTTTATAGGGCACAGCTGATTGGTTCCTGCTATATCAGTAGCCAATGAGCTCGCTGCTCAACGCTTTCAGAAAGCCTCCACCTTCCCCAGCTCCACCTGTATAGATCTGCTACGGGTAATTCATGTATGCTATATTGTACAGCAGCAGCATTTCTTACCTGTCTTATGTGTATTGGCAACAGCAGCGTAAAAGATCTATTCCATCAAGACCAAACATATCAATATTGTCATATGCATTACCATGCCAAACACTCAGAGAGTTGTCATGACAGAAATACAATTAAGTCATAATAAAGGATGCAACAATAAAAATTCTGCTGGTAAAGACGATAATAGTTTGAAAGATTAACTTACTGGCTGATAACCATTATATTGGTTAACAAAGCAAATTCAAAATATCAGTAAGTACCTGCTAGAACCCCTGGTTGGCACTCACTAGTTTAGATGAGGTGAGGCCTGCTGTCATCCCCTCTCTCTTTCTCTTTATGCCTCGAGCTCAGGGTTACAGGAAAGTCTTTCGGACGGTGGCCAGCATAATGAACAGAGGGAATGTTTTCACAACTGGTGTGCATTTACGCTCACTAGAGGCTTTCTTATATACAACAGCATTATTTTCAGAATAACAAGCTGCCTCTAAGGAACTCACGAACCACATTAATAAATACAAACACTGTCCCTGCATTTCCTCAGCTCCGCCATTAAAGTTGGTTTTCAGAAAGAATGCAGCCTTTACAGAGTACCGGAAAAGATTGGTAAGATAAAAGCTATATGATATCTTGTTCAATGTCTTTACTGTGTCATGCTGCAGGGGTCTGAATTGTTAAGAAAAAGCAGAGAACTATGGGAGATTTACAGGGCAGTCAAAGAAAAAGGGGTCCTTATGTTAATGAATAGATAAATCAGGTGGGAGTCTGGGGTACCAGCATACAGTTGCCACTGGTATCAGAGACTAACCATCTTTATGTGCTGACTGCTTTTGGCCTCTTGAAGAATTGCATCTCATTCTTAAAGGGATAGTTCACCCGAAAATAAAAATTCTGTCATCATTTACTCTTACCCTCTTTCCAAACACATATGCTACTATTTGTCCTAAGTAGAAATCTGCTCTCATAATGAAACTTTAAAGTTTCATTCTTCTTTTCTTTAGTGTAAGACATCTGTATTTTTGTTTTATTCCTGTAGCACAGTTACATACATGCATTTAGCAGACTCTTTTATCCAAAATGACCTTAATTGCATTTAAGGTGTACACTTTATCAGTTCATATGTTCCCTAGGACTCAAACCCATGACCGTGGTGTTGCTATTGTCATGCTCTACTATTTGAAATAATGCTGCATTGTTAAAGGGTTAGTTCACCCAAAAATGAAAATAATGTCATTACCCTCATGCCGTTAAACACCCGTAAGACCGTTCATCTTCAGAACACAAATTAAGATATTTTTGATTAAATCCGATGACTCAGTGAGGCCTGCATAGCCAACAATGACATTTCCTCTCTCAAGATCCATTAATGTACTAAAAACATATTTAAATCAGTTCACGTGAGTACAGTGGTTAATTATTAATATTATAAAGCGACGAGAATATTTTTGGTGCGCCAAAAAAAACAAAATAACGACTTATATAGTGATGGCCGATTTCAAAACACTGCTTCATTAAGCTTCGGTGCGTTATGAATCAGTTTGTCGAATCATGATTCGGATCGTGTGTCAAACCGCCAAACTGCTGAAATCACGTGACTTTGGCGCTCCGAACCGCTGATTCGACACACTGATTCATAACGCTCCGAAGCTTCATGAAGCAGTGTTTTGAAATCGGCCATCACTATATAAGTCGTTATTTTGTATATATTCTGTGGAACATCATGAGGGTGAGTAATAAATGACATTATTTTCATTTTTGGGTGAATTAAGAATTGCACTGCATGGCAGTGTTAAAGTCATGGATTGGATTCTCAGGGAATGCACGATAAACTGATAAAATGTATCCTTTGATAAAAAGATAAAAGATTCTGCCAAATGCATAAATGTTAAAGGTGTGTTAACATTCATCTGTTCACTCATTAATGAACTCATTAGTGATGGGAGAGGCCAGAGATAAATATTTTCACTCCATATATAAACTCAATGGATTTTCCTCCCGTATGTGTGTCTGTATAAATTTATGAGAACATTTGGCCAAGCTCAGGTCATTCATCATAGGTGTGCTTTTCATGATATCAAGCTCAACAAAAGTTTGTGTTCTCCTTTGCCAAAGAGGTGTCGTTCGTAATTTATTTAAGACTATGATCCTCTGTCTCACTAAAGGAAAAGCGGAGAAAAAGATCAGTCTATTCACCTCCACCTCCATCTCTCTCATTTTATTAGACAACTTGTTTTGATGCCTTCAGCTGCCTTCAGCTTCAGCCAAAAAAGATTTGGAGCTTCATTAATGAACTTAATTTGATGCATAATGACTTATCAAACTTATAAGACCTTCCAGTAAATGTGACCATAATAAACAGAAAATTAGCTTATTCCCTAATTGTATACCCTACAGCTGTATTTATAGACCTACACGTCTGCTAACATGCACATGCCCTAATAAATATGCCTTTGATTTAAACAATATCAAAGGATAATAACGCTGGGATATTAAATACAATTTTCCGAAAGAACCAGGTCATGCTTTTCTCAGAAGTCTAATAATTACCTCCTTTGGTTTGAATCTAAATAACCAAATTAAATCTGTTTCCAATGCAATGTATTTGATTACATTTGTACATCAGTTCACCTGTTGATCTCAGCCTTGTTTTCTCTCATGAATTATTATGTGTGAGTTTCATAATAGAGTTTTCACCCCATCAAAGCTTTATGGTCACTAAATCAAGAGCATTTACTGTAAACCTAGAAACGCTCATAACTTCCTGCTCAACCTTTGCAGGAGCTCTTTGAAGTGAAACACCGGGGTGTCAAAATCAAATCCTGTTGCTCATCAGCTCAAATGAGCAGTTTATTCCAATCCAATGCCATAAAGCTTCATTTGAATCCAGCCTCGGTCCAAATCAGTTATTAAAGCCAAACATAATGTATTCTGTAATACAGATACCACTGTGGTGTTTTGGCAACATATTATAAATAGACTTTGTGCCAGGAACCGGCACATTTAAGTGCATGCCTTATGCATTACTATGTATTTTGACACTCAGGTTACATTATTAGTAAAGTAAGACCATACTTGTAAATAATGAAGCAGATTTTGTGGTATGATCATGTCTGTGGGTCATTATTTTATATTAAACTTAATATTCTGTGTGCGAGTTTAGCAAAGCAAACATCTTCTCATACAGAATAAGTTGGGTTGTGTGTTCCAGTCTGTCATTAGAATTTACTAGCCAAGCGTGACTCAAAAGATCAGGTTGTAAAGCTGTTTGCCGCTCACCTCTCGGGGCCATACGCTAACGATTATGATAAGATTATAGCGGCCCGGATTCCTTGCAACCTCATCGGTTATTTGAAACAACGTGCAATACAGTGTGCTGTTATTCAAAGCCATTCAAGGGAGAGAACAGCAGTGTGTTTTTCTGTATTTGGATATTCTGCCCATCAATCTCTCATTTCTGAGTTTAAATTAGACAGCTATTGTTAGAGACAGCTGCGAAGGATGAGGCAGCCATTTCAGTTGACATGCTTCCAGTTTTTCTATGATAAACTGCTTCAGTAGGAATAATGCGTTTTTTTGAAGGCAAATTTATTTGAAGTTTTGTTTTCATGTGCCTTACATGAGTTGGAAGACTGTAGACTATGTGTACTAGCATGCAATTTTCACAAGGCAAGCTATAAAATGGGCAAAAATAAATAAATAAATAAATAAATACCATAGATTTACACTGAAGGTCTATGGTATTTTTGGTCTCTTTTGACACTCTAAACACTCTAGTGACCCTAGTGAAAAATAAATAAACTAAAATGTATTTGAAATAAATTTATTTCATACTAAGTATACCACAAATACATTTACATATTATGTACGTAATATGTAATAAAAAATACCTTGCAATTGTACTTTTGGTATACTAAACTGGTATACTTAAAGTCTGCTAAAGTGGAACAACTAATTTTGTACTTAATGCTGTTTAATTGTGCAGAAGTAGTGTTGAGGTCCAACTAAAGATATACATAAATATATTTGATTGTGCTAAAGTGGAACTATTGCAAGTATACTGTAGGTACACTTTAAATATCTTGCATTCAAAGACTTATTCAAAGATCATACTGTCCTTATCGATAGTGACATTAAAACACATTTTAGGCTTAATATTAAGAAATGTGCATTGTGTACTCAAAATAGTTTAATTATAATTTTTATATCAGTAAGTCTCAAGCGATATACCAGTAAATATGTGCTGTACCTAGTATGAAATAAATGTATTTTAAATGTATTACTTTTTTTACTAGGGAAGACCTTAACAACTGCATAACAACATCCTGAATCAACGGCTGTGATTTTTTCACAGGCAAGAGCAACTGACATTTTTTATCATAACATGCAAAAATCTAGTTTGAACGTAATTGTGCTTGATTAGATTTGCTCAGAGTTGTTTAGAAGCATCAGTTCATCTGTTCTGCGGTTTGTTTTTCATATGTTTTTAAAGGAGTTTAGGAAAGACTGCACACTATAATCACTTGACTGATTCATTGTTTCAGCTCTTTAACCACGTGTAACTGCAGCTGAATAGCTTATATGGATCATATTAAATAAAAATCAGGACCATGTCTGTTTTGTTATACTGGTTTTTCCCTAGGACGTGTTCCATGCAAAACGTATGAGCATTTGATATCCATTTATAACGTCCATAAATAACAGTCTAGGCAGAGACTTGATTTATTGTCTTTTATCTATCTTGAGAGATGTAGACAGTAGCAGGAAGAGAGGGCTGTGGAGACAGATATCTGCACCAAAGTTCTTCCAACAAGAGAGATACAGCAGATCACTGGGTTACTGGGGTTTAACATGGGGTTGAAGGCTTGAAGTTCAGTTCAGAAATGCATCATAAAAACCTTAGCTAACAAATACCAATGCACCACACCACAGTATTTTTTCCCATAACATACTGAGATAAGGCCATTATAAGTGTAAACATAATGACATACTGATAAAGACTGTATGATTGAATAATCAAACAAATTATTTTTTTTATAGAACACTATTTTTAAAGGGGAAAATGTTGGGTTTGAACTCAAAGACAAATGCAGCATTTTCTCTTAATAAAAAATTAGACATTGAATGCACGATATTTTAAGATGAATAAAAAGTAAAAAGTAGTGGTGATGCACATTGGTTGATAATCCAATGAAAAACATTACAAATAAAAAAGTTTAATAAAACAATAAAATATTTGTTTTAAAATTAAATGCTTTTGCTTGCGAAATAATGTGAATACATTCAGTATCCTGTAAATTATATCAGTAATAAATCATGGGGACACAGTTAGCAACAAATGACAATGATTCCTGATTTCTATGTTGGTTGTCCAAAAAAAAATAAAAAAACGACATAGTTAAATCGCATCTTGAATATTTCCAATTCACAGCCAAATCATGCTAACTATTTCATAAGCTTTTAAAGACATCATAATAGTCATAGGTGGAGAGATACACCCTAGATATTCCATAGGCAGATCTTATGAAAGGGATATATATTATTTCTGGTAGGTAGATGCTTTGAACATCTGCCATTGCTGTTGTATAAATCTTAAGTCTTCTGTTCTTTGCAGATAGGCCTAACGGGTAATTTAGTCATGGTTTTCATCCCAGTCTTTGATCTTTGTTTAACTTTATTTTTTGAGAAATATGCTTTTGAATCAGTTGCGGTAATCTTTATTCATAGTAGGCCAAGAATAGCATGTTTGGAAAAGCATACTATACTATTCTCACAAATGCTTCAATATATAGTTGGTATACTGTTCAAAGTATGTACATTTTCCGTAACTGTTTTTTTGTTTGTTTTTACAAGCGTAACCACGAAAAATAGTTTAATATTAATTTTAAGTGTTAAAAGCACATCTATGGTTCAAGGAGAGAATGAACACATTATGTTGTGGCGACTGAGACTGTTGGTTGGTGTTGGCGGCAGGGTCTGCAGCGGAGCCTTGATATCCTAAGATGTGGATCAGCCGTCTTCATCTCAGTCTGGTCTGAATTTGATCTCGGGTGGGTGGGTGAGTAACGAGGGGGCAATTAACGGCTTCTCTTCCCTCTTTTCACACCCTTTCTGCCAAATGAGCCTGTTCTCTGGTGTTAAAAATTAAGGTCTTAACATATAACACCTGTTCAATTAATGCCCAAGGAATTCAGAATAAAAGACCCCATTAATTACACACTCTTAGGCCGCTCCTAATACAACACCGATGGAGGGCCGGAGCCCTTATCCAAGCACCTGACAATACTTTGCAATCAAAGTGTTAAGGAATTAATTAACGTTAAGTCTTTTTGAAAGCTAGGTGTAAATGTTATCAAGGGCTGGTTCCTTTTTAAATACATTCATGTTGGTCTAAAAGCATTCGCAAAGGAAAGGAAAGGAAATGTCTTCCATGAACGTGCCGGATTTCATTAACTTGCTGCTTTTAAAATTTCTAGTTGTCGCTGAAGGATATGTGAATGACCCAGTTGCTCTGTGTGTGTGTGATGAGATCCACAGTCACATTAAATTATCCATTAACATTAACATTAAAGATCCAATTCAGGTTCATTGTTATTTCACTTAATGAAACTATTTCTGATTATGTGTGTTAGGTGGTCATTTTTAGTGATTCTTTCTGTTTTACTTATTCATTTAGAAATGAAACAAATTGGCTGTGTCCGAAAGCTGAAAAACAGGCAAAGATTATCATAGGCACCAAAGGATACAAAGGATGCCTTCATGGATGCCTTCAAAAATCAGATGAGGGTATAAGCTATATGAATATGTAAGCTATAGTTGACCATGACCATATGTTTACTGATCAGGCTTAATTGTTTATTTTGAGATGTTTAAAGGGGATCAATAATGCCCCTTTTACAAGATGTAATATAAGTCTCTGGTGTCCGTAGAATGTGTCTGTGAATTTTCAGCTCAAAATACCCCACAGATCATTTATTATAGCTTATGAAATTTGCCCCTATTTGGGTGTGAGCAAAAACACAGCGTTTTTGTGTGTCCCTTTAAATCCAAATGAGTTGCTGCTCCCGGCCCCCTTTCCGAAAGAGGGCGGAGCTTTAACAGCTTGCGCTTCGGTTGCTCAACAACAACAAAGCTGGAGATTCTCACGCAGCCAAAATGACGAGTGTCAGTAACAGTGTTCAGCCTTACAACTGGAGTCAGACACTGATGGAGAGACTCAGGAAGAAGTTACAACTTTTAGAACACATCTGGACGTTTCTGAATGGTTAGTGGATAAATTTATGTAGTTGCTGTGGAGTTGATTCAACTCATCGACTAGTATGTGTCGTCATGTTAATCTTTTGTGCAAATCCAGCGTTGAATTGACCCTCGTTTGTGAAGCAGTCCGGCGTTAAATGACGGCATGGCAACAACACTCTACTACAACAACTCTTCCTCTTCTCTAAAGCAGCCCAACATGGCCTCACACCCTTTGTTGCGTGTTCTCGGGGGCAGGGTTTATATACATTTGGGGGTTTGTGATGTCACCAACCCGGGAAGAAGCTCATTGTAGTCCCTACCAGCCATTTGTTGTAGTCCTTAAAAAGCAATATCTCCCTTTGCATTAAACTTGGGCATCGTAACTTTGCAGATGTTGTTTATGCTCAAGCAGCAACATTACACACTAACTAAAGTTAAAAAAGTGAAATCATAATCAAGGACACCTTTAAATTCTTACTTTGTTTTGCAAACCAGCATGTTTTGGTTAATGCAGTTTGTGAGTTTTAATGTAAACTTGTTGATAGGCATTATGGCGGTTTCAATTAGGAGAACAGGAAGTGAATTCTACCTCCAAGCATATTTGGCAAGGGTAATTTCAACAGTTAAAGATGCATAAGCTAAAAAGTGCCTGACCCAGAGTTTCCCTGTGATAAATCTCCCACGCCCAGCTCATACCCTGTGGAGGGGAGTTGATGTTTATGCGAGCCATTATAAGGGTGTTGGTATAGATTACTACAGATCGTAGAGCAGAGTGTGCAAAATGTCTTCCATATGATATCCACATATTCTAAACCAGACATTATGTCTGTCAATCATTCAGCTCATGAAAATTTTCACACGAACCATAATTTCCATTTTTGTGTGAGCCCCTCAAATGATAAGTAGCACCAGTTTGCATGATATGATGACGAATATCTTACTCAACATGGTTGCAAACCTTCAGACTTTAATAAATTAATACAATCAAGTTTTATGCAAGTTATAAATGTTCTAAATGAATCTCATATGCCTCAACTTTTAACACAGGGCCTGTTGCAAAAGTTTCCTTGGAGTTTGGGGTAGAAGTACATCTCTTTCTGACAAATAAAAGCTTGAGTGCATTAGAATAATTTAATTTTAGTAAAGGAACAATGTGTACAGTATCGTCTAGGGGACAACATGTTTATTGCACCCAGTTGTTTGGCAAATCGATAAATGCCGAACTTCACTTAACACTAACTTGATCAATTTGATGTACAACATGCCAGTGGAGAAAATGAAACCAGAAGGACTCAGAAGAGCCCTGCCCATGTAAATGAGACACAGCACATCTATGAGAAGGCCATAACTAAGACACACACACAGCTGGATAATTGATACAGGTGACTTTTGGTCCACTATGGTTCATCTTGAGGTGTACTGCTTGAGGTGTACTCATTCTTTAGTTTTTTTACTACTTACATTAGTATAAATGTGTTAGCTTTAAAGCTAGTTTACACCTAGGATAAACGTTGACATTTTGTTGTTGTTGTTGTTGTTTTGTAATTTAACTAAAATTTAACCAAAAATATGGAATCAACGCTGATTTTTTTAAAATTTAGGAAATCATGGTTCACAGCTGTGTCCTGCCCAAGCTTACTGTTTCAATAGGAAATACATCAACATAGGACAGAAAACTTTACTTGTCAAATAATTTTATTTATTTATTTATTTATTTATCTCAAGTGTATTCCCTACAGTTGATCCCCACAGAATATTCACTTTATGACTATATTCACTTAAGAATTTATAATGAAACTAACCTACACAATATTAATTAGAACTACAAATATAATACACTATACCTTTCATGCTGTTGCTTCCTTAAAAGGAGCATTAGGAGGGCTCCAGCTTCTGATTATTAAAAATGTTTTTATTAAATGATCTCATTAATCAAAGCAAATTATCTAGCTAATCATTGTGTTCTAGTGGTGGCATCTTAATTTATGAATTTATATTGTCTAGAGCTTGTCTAGTTGTCTAGCTGAACTTTATAAACTTCTCAAAGCTTCTTTTGCCAACTTCAACCTTCCTCCTCTTCTCTTGTATATTTCTGTTAGTCTGCTTTGTGAGAAGTCATTGTGTTAGTTTGACTAGACCCATGTGAAGTCATTTTTGGCCGCTATTGTGGTGCAGAAGGAGACTGCAAAGATTTTCTTTGCTTGTCTGTCACAAGGCTTCTTTTCCCACCTCTCTTATCTGGCGAGTGGACACTCCCGGGGAAGTTTCCACCAAAATTATCAGCCCAGCTTGTGGAAAAGGATGTGTCCCTCTAACATTGAGGAAGGCATCAGTGATATCTGCACAGCCTGTTGCTAAGGACAAGAGTTTACATCATATATATAGATTAAAATGCAGTCACAGTTATCGTTTACTGGGCAAAATCCAGTCAGACTTCTGTGTGAGCTGTGCTTCACACATACTCAATTGTATTAGTATATTTTAATAGTATATTTTGGGCCGCATTTTGGTTTGTAGCTTCACCAAATATTAGTAAACCATAGAAGATCACATGTATTTATTTATAGTGTGCTCTCAATTCAAACGAGCCCAAACATCCTCATAGAGGATAGCATACATGCTGCTTTGCTAAAGCTATATGACATCCGAGATCCGATGATGACTTTGATGCAGTATTTTCTAACGTCTTTTGTCAACGTCGGAAAGGTCAATGAATGGGAACTGTTTTACAGCGGGAGCGTGCTTGGATTGGATTGATTAATCAAATTGACAGTTCTTGCATTTACCATTTGCCATAGAATAGAAGCACACAACTGGGAGATCAGCACTTATCCACTAGGATCATATTACTTCTTACTTATTCTTTACATGTTTACACATGCAAGTAGTTCTTATGTTCATGTATTTGAGCTATTATTGTCATGTATGCAGGATTTGATTGGGTGGACCAGCAGTCAATCTGAGTGGCCCAGTGCCACTCTTGCACTTATGTAGACTTGCCACTGATATGTACAGTAAATATATACATTTCACCCTCTGTTACCCTCTGTTCACAGGTCCTCCAGGAAAACGGGGAAGAAAAGGAAACCCTGGTGAGTACCTGTACATTACACACACATTTGTCCACATCTCATAGTTTAATAATGACCCGAACCTAACCTAAAATTACAGCAAAACAAATGTTGAGCGATTTTCAGCTGTTCTCCAGGAGAAAGACTTTCAAGATCCTCTCATGCGTTCCAGACCTTTCATTTTTCGTGTCATGTTTGATTTGTATTTCTTTGAGGAACCATTGAACAGATGGAAATGTCTGTTCATATTATGCAGTTTTGAAAAGACCTTTTCTCTTTGGTAGTCATGGTGACATTTCTATCATATTGATCAGTGGGGGTCCAAGAGAGACATTCTCCTTGTCGTCAGTCATTTTCCCAGCATGCTGTTTGTTTTACTGCTGATCTTTTAACCTAAGAAACCTGAGAGTGCTTTGAAGTTGACAACACCATGATCCAGCAGGCAAAAATGCTCATAAGTATTATGATGTAGCTGCATATGTAGTGCTTAACCCTAACAGAAATCAATGCCTTTCAGTTATTCTACAGGTACAGTACAATGAATTTCATCTTACTGTACATTTTATAGCCCAATTTTGTATTAGTAGGCAAGGCTGTGTACGCTCTGCCAGACTCCCCAGACCAAAAATTATATTTCACTAAAGTATTTTAAATAATCCCTGTACTTGTACAGAGATTACCCACATTTGCAGTGGCCATCAGCCCTGATATATTTTGTTAATAGATATTTTAAATATATATATATATATATAAAGTTTTAGGCCTTGAAACAAGCCAATAAGCAGTGTTTTCCCTGAAGTATTTCTCTATTGCTCATCTGAAGCAGTTTTCGACCCGTCATAGAAAATGAATTGTGGTCTAGTACATTTTTCAGAGCAGCTCTTTGTGCAGCTTTCTATACTGTGGAAGTATAAATGTCCTTCCCATGATAATACAGCCATAAAATACATATCAAGTAAATCAACTTAGGAGCAGCCCTGCACTCAATATACATCTAGTGACAGAGTTACAATTTATATAGTATATACTCACCGGCCACTTTATTAGGTACACCTTGCACCTTGCTTTGTGGCATAGATTCAGCAAGGTGCTGGAAACATTCCTTAAAGATTTTGGTCCATATTGACTTATTGATAGCATCTGCTGCAGATTTGTCAGCTGCACATTCATGATCCATTGTACCACATCCCTATTCCGCAGTTTTTACCAGGGGAACCCTGCCAAAAACGCGTATTTTTCCCCATGGAACACTAGTCTTGGGCTAGTTTTGAGTAGCAATTGTGCGGGTTTTGTTGTGAAAACCTGGCAACCCTGCATAAGATTGAGATCTGGTGACTGTGGAGGCCATTTGAGTAAAGTGAACTCATTGTCATGTTCAGAAAACCAGTTTGAGATGATTTGAGCTTTGTGACATGCCGCGTTATCCTGCTGAAAGTAGCCACCAGAAGATGGACACATTGTGGCCATAAAGGGATGGACATAGTCAGCAACAATACTCTGGTAGGCTGTGGTGTTTAAACAATGCTCAATTGGTACTAAGGTGCTCAAAGTGTGCCAAGAAAATATTCCCCACACCATTAAGCCCAAAGTATAATTCACTTGTTACACATGTGCGAGGGTCAGCGTACAGTTTGCGTGAAGCGAATTTCATCATTAGAAGAGTACAGGCACCGTCGGATTTTTGTAACCGCACGTACTCGTATGCCCAGGTCGCACATGTGCATTTAATTTTTTTTTTTTTTTTTGAGTAATTAGTTTATCCACAAGGTGGTCAAAGAAAAACTGCATAAACAGAACAGACCGAAATGCATGCAAGCTACAGTGACAATGGAGGCCTATATAGACAAAGAGGTTATAAAGTACCCTCATTTGTACAACTCTAGCATGGGTTGTAACTCGTGGCGAGAGATCGCTCAAAACTGCGCATGCATTGAACACCTGTGTATGCGTACAAGTCAAATGAAGTATACTTTCCAAGGCTGTGCGTTCGACTGTGCACGTACACTAGCATACGCGTAAAAAAAACAGTATACCCAGGGCTTTAAACTGCCAGCAGCAGCCTGAACCATTGATACAAGGCAGGATGGATCCATGCTTTCATGTTGTTTACTCCAAATTCTGACCTTTCCATATGAATGTTGCAGCTGAAATTGAGACTCATAAGACCAGGCAATGTTTTTCCAATCTTCTATTGTCCGAATTTGGTGAACCCGTGTGAATTGTAGCCTCAGTTTCCTGTTCTTAGCTGATAGGAGTGGCACCGGTGTGATTTTCTGCTGCTGCAGCCCATCTGCTTCAAGGTTCAATGTGTTGTGTGTTCAGAGATGTTCTTCTACAGACCTCAGTTGTAACAAGTGGTTATTTGAGTTACTGTTGCCTTTCTATCAGCACGAGTCTGGCCATTCTCCTCTGACCTCTGCCATCAACAAGGCATTTTCGGCCACAGAACTGCCGCTCACTGGATATTTTCTCCTTTTTGGACCATTCTCTGTAAACCCTAGATGGTTGTGCGAGAAAAGTAGATCAGCAGTTTCTGAAATACTCAGACCAGCCCGTATATATTATTTTCATTATTATTATTATTATTATTATTATTATTATTATTATTATATCATGCTGCTCAGTAAGCTAAACAACTAGCTTGGTGAATTTATGCTGGGCTACATGACAGATAAATAATCAGCCTTGTTTCATGAAGTACAAGTATAAATAGCCATCCAAGAAAAACGGTTTCCTAAAGTTGTTTCCTTCTGGGAGGTCCTTCTCTACTCCTACCTGGAGTTATGAAAATATAATCGAATTCAGGACATGTAATTGTCTTGCAAACCTGGCTTGAACACACTTGCAAAATGTATTGTGCAGCTCTGTTTACTGACAGCTCTGGTCAATTAAACCACTTTTATAGTCCCTCGTATGCGATATAAAGTGGATTTTTCTGTATCTGGAAACCTTATGCGTAACGCAACGGCCCATTTCTGATTAATTCTTGGGTGGGTGGTGGCAGTAAATAAGGAAGATGTTTTTCTCTGCCGTGGGGCTGCTGCTCTGGTGGTCCAGTGCATTCAGTGGCAGGCTCACTTATGTTCATCTTCAGTTTTATTGTCGTGTTCATGTAAATTATCATGCAAGACAACTGCTGATGGGCCAAATTCATCACATCATGCTCGGCATGCAGAGCCTGGAAATGATCTCAAAGCAGATATGATGCACTAACTGTGTCTTTGTTCTGAGTGTGATGACTTTGGCGGTCGATGGGAGGACTAACAACCTCCAAAACACACAGCCATGGTGTCCATAAAAAGCTCCTCTCTTGCCTCAGGGCTCTGGGTGACCTAAACTTGACACAGTGGGAATCTCCTCTCCTCTATTCACCATGACAGAGACGGATCAAATCTCCCGCGTGGCCATGTGACTGAAAGCACTCTTATCACCGCAGCCATTTGTAGGAGTTATCGCTTGTTTACTTGGCTTTCTGATCCTGTCCGGGGCAGATCAGGATCCTCCCACCACCGTTTGTGTCTCCGGATCCATTCGGTGTCACATTCCACTCCTACTATCACATCCCTCAGGCATCAAAGCAGAGAGACATGCCAATGACTGTCTTGTACATTATGTTCATTGTGCTGACCAAAAGCGAGGGAAATACCAACCCAGATGTCTACTTATGATGCTTTTGACACTGTATAAAGGGTTACTGCAGGAGCTTGACCTCTTCAAGAACCCCTGCACATTTTCCATTGAGAGCATGATTCAGCTTTCACTGGTATATACCGCATGATTTTGTACAGCTGAAATGATGCGCCATTAAATCAAAACTGATCATAGTAGACTGCAGACCACCGCATAAATGTGAACTTCTTATTTCACAAGAATGTGTTTTTGGACACCAGGATCATTCCCACACAACTGGAATGTTTTGGATCTTTTCTTGCCTGAAATCTTTAAGGATTCTCCAGATTCACAGACTGTTGAAATCTGTTAAGCCTGCACTGAATGAACGCTGTTAAACATGTATTTCTGTAGACATTTTGGCCTTCTAAGTGCAAAATGTCTGTTAACGCAGAGCCTCCCACTATGTGCAGTAATTCTTTTACAGCTCAGAAGACTTAATGGAGTTCTCGGCTATGTTTCATTTTAGTATCAACTTTGTCTAAGATGTTTCTCATAAAATTCCTTTGCAAAAATGAAACTCGACACAAATGAGACAACTGTTCACATACGGCAAGACAGAGCTATAAAATGAAAATGAGCTGCTCTGAAAATTTGATCTTAGAAGAATTTATTGAATTAAGCTTGAGTTAATATTGAAAACCAAGTCTTTATATTGCAGACTTTGGTATTTTGGCAACCTGGGCATGATTTGAGACGTTGTTTATATCTCTTCTGGAACTAAAGACGAGACACATGTGAGATGAAGTACTGAGCATTATTGTTTTGAATTTGGCTGACTTAAATATGCCAGGGAATATTAAGGGAAAGTTATTTACTAAGCTAACATAGATGAGGTTTTGTTAACTTTGTTAAAGTTTGTGAACTTTTGAGCATGACTTGGAAGCATTAACAATATGTTTTTTTTACTATGTGCCATATGTTTTTTAATGTTTGTTTGATAGTTATATATACACTGATAAAAATGATTCTGCGGTGAAGTAAATACTACAGAAAAAACAAATGTAATTTCTACATGAAAAGTTAGTTCAGGCAAGAATAAAAAAAAATAAAAAAAAATTTATTAATTAAATTCCATAATTAGTACACAATTCAAGCTTGTAGAAATTAAAGCATAAATATCAACAAAATAAAATTAAGTAAAACCTACTCAACTTTTCTGATACTGGTGTTCCCATCATGCACTGGGCCATGAATAATTATTAAGGTTTATTTTTTGCTGTTTTCCAACTGTATTTACACTGTTTTATCATTGCTTTTGTTGTTAGACTTAGTTACTTGCGATTTTGTGGGTGCTGCATTTTTAATATTATGTAGATATGATGTCTACATGATATCTATTGTATTATTTACTTAAATGTTTCTAAGTAAAACATACACTTTAAAAACATGGGTTAATTCAGTGTTATATTATTTGAGTAAAAAGCATTGCCAAGTAAACTTTAAGTAAATTGCTTATTTTCTTTGTTAAATTTACTTAAGTAGATTTTACTTCATTCTATATATGAAATTAATATAATTAAATAAGTAATATTTACTTAATTTTTTTATGAATGTTAAGTTCAATAGTAAGTAGATTTTACTTGATAATAACAGGTAAGATGTACAGAGCGGTACCAGTAAAATTTACTTTAAATGTGTTTATGCAGATTGTTACGAGGATTTTATCAAGTAAATCCTACAAGTAATTTTTTTTATATATACAGTATATAAAATATATATACAGTCAAACCAAAATTTATTCAGACACCTTGAACATTTGATTCATTAATACAGTTTATTCACTATAGTTTATAATCAGTAAAAAATAATCTTATGTCAGATAATATGTCAGTTTATTCACTATAAAAAATGGTAATAAAATATGATAAGATCTCAGAGTTAAACTGTGTCAGAAAAAAATATTCTTAATTATGTCAGATAACACTTAAGCAAAATATGGTCAGGTCAAAGTGTCTGAATAATTTTTGGTTCCAAATTTTTATCAGTTTTACTGGTAGTCCACTGTATGAAGAATTTTTGGGTATAATTTGTCACAGTTTACTTTATTTTGCTATCCTCACTTACATAAATGACCTATAGTGTCCTGCACCCACTAGTAAAAATATATCAAAAATATAATAAATGTCTGAATAATTTTTGGTTTGACTGTGTATATATATATGGCAGGACAAATAAAAATCTGAATTGCTGGCCCATTGAAGTTGGCAGTGCTCAGAGCTGTTCCACCTATTCACGTCCTTTAATCACACACAGACTTTTGCCAAATCTGGAGTTGCTCAAAAGTGGAAAAGAAACAAGGGTCTATTTATATCTGTGCCGCCATCCTTTGATTGATCAATGCTATGAGCCGGAACCAGGTTTCTGCGTGTGTAGATATATGAATGTGTGTTGTGTTTGTATGTACACACTGACCTCATTGATTCTGGCATCTAAAGAGATATGCAACACTCACATTGACATAGTTTTACTTCTTCATGTTAAAAGAAATGAGACAACATATTAATCATTGTGTCATTTATTATCATAGCATTAATGTGCTGCACACAGTATTGCATGACACTTACTCTTCAGTGCAACAAATAGTTGTGACTGTTACATACAACTGTTTGTTTTTCTGTGTTTCAGGAATTCCAGTAAGTACCCCGTTATCACTGAGGCTTTAATTCAGAACAAATGTGAGTTGGTCTGGAGGTGGGCAGATACAGCATGGCATGATCCATGTTGGCTTTGCAACCTTGATATAGACTGCAAAATGAGGTGAGATAAGAGGGAAGGCACGATATATGCTCCATGAGACAGTTTCTGAATCGATCACACTCCATTTTTCACTGTCTGGCATCCATCCTGACCGCCTGTATTCTAATAACCAGACGTGCCTTTAAAGAATCCAACAGCTGATACAGATCTCTTTGAGCCTTTGCACAGAATGCATAGTAAACACTAGTACATGTTCAAGTGTGCATGCGTGCGATCCTCCCTATCATACTAACAGTGCAGCAACTAACTTTTATTGCTGTGGTTGAGTCATATTTCTCAACATGAGCAGAAAGCCACAGTAATAAAGGATAAGAGACTGTAAACATGCATGGTTGCCCCAAACACGTTCCATTTTCTATGAGCTATTTGTCACATAAGCAGTGTTTATGTATTGCACACACACTGCTAAAGACAAAAATGCAGTCTGGAGCGCTTTAATAATGTCAATACTTGTACTTGTAGCCTACATATTTGAGGGTTTGGGATGTGAACAAGCATTTTTGTTTTTTTATTAATTAAGAGATCTGTTTTTTTTAAAAAATGTTTTAATTGTAATGTTTTTTTCTTCAATAAATCCTAACAGGGCACTCCAGGACGAGATGGCTACCCGGTAATTGTCACTCTGGTTATACACTGATCCCATCTGCTCTAACCACAGGCACACGCAGTACTTGATGGCTCTTGTAGACCTCAGCTGATAGGCAGTGTTAAGTGTCGTAGTGCACCACCTGCTGGACATATTAGAAATGATTGCAAAAAAAAATAAAAATATATATATAAATATATAAACAAGGCTTTTGGGTTTAAACATCAATAACATTTTTTAAATGACATTAAAAATCTGATTTATTGCATGCATAAACCTGTTGATGCCATTTGGGTTGGATTTAAACTTTCCGATAAGACCTGATCTCTTATTTCTGTGATCGCCAAGAAGCTTGTCCATTGCTTTGTGCTTACATTTTGAGTAAAACATGGGGGCATGGGTTCGAGTCTCAGTACCGGCAGGAATTGTCAGTGGGGGGAGTGAATGTACAGCGCTCTCTTTCACCCTCAATACCATGACTGAGGTGAGAGCCTTGAGCAAGGCACTGAACCCCCAACTGCTCCCTGGGCGCTGCAGCAAAAACTGGCTGCCCACTGCTCTCGGTGTGTGTTCACGTTGTGTGTGTTTGTTCACTGCTCGCTGCTGTGTGTGTGCACTTGGAGGGGATAGATGCAGAGCACAAATTCCAAGTATGGGACACCATACTTGGCTACGTCACATGTCACATCACATATTCTGTTGGGGTTAGATGGGGCAAAATACATCAAGATAATTTTATTTTAAGCTTTATATATGGTATATAGAATGGGACCTATGTAATTGTATGCATAATGTATTACAATCCATCTGTATGCATAACCTACCTATTAAACATGAACCTCAAACCTTAGAAAGATTAGTTCAAATTAGTTTTACTCATTACTATCAAATAAGCTATTTTAAAGGGTTAGTTCACCCAAAAATGAAAATTCTGTCATTAATTACTCACCCTCATGTCGTTTCACACCCGTAAGACCTTCGTTCATATTCGGAACACAAATTAAGATATTTTTGATAAAATCCGATGGCTCAGTGAGGCCTCCATTGACAGCAAGCTAATTAACACTTTCAAATGCCCAGAAAGCTACTAAAGACATATTTAAAACAGTTCATGTGACTACAGTGGTTCAACCTTAATGTTATGAAGAATACTTTTTGTGCGCCAAAAAAACAAAATAACGACTTTATTCATCAATATCTAGTGATGGGCGATTTCAAAAAGTTTCATGAAGCTTCGAAGCCTTAGGAATCTTTTGTTTCGAATCAGTGGTTCGAAGCACGTATCAAACTGCCAAAGTCACGTGATTTCAGTAAACGAAATTTTGAATTGTTCGAAATTCATGAACTGTTTTAAATATGTCTTTATTAGCTTTCTGGGCATCTGAAAATGTTAATTGTCTTGGTGGCAATGCAGGCCTCACTGAGCCATCAGATTTTATCAAAAATATCTTAATTTGTGTTCTGAAGATGAATGAAGGTCTTACGGAACGACAAGAGGGTGAGTAATTAATGACAGAATTTTCATTTTTGGGTGAACTAACCCTTTAATCACATCAAATCTTATTTGAATAGTTGTTATTATACAACACCAAATCAAGAAAAGTTGGGACATTTTGTAAAATGCAATACAATCAAGAATCTATGATTTGTTGATTCTCTCGAATCTTTATTTAACTGACAAAAGTGCAAAGAAAAGATTTTCAGTGTTTTCACTGACCAACTTGATTGTATTTTGTAAATACAAACAAATGTTGATTTTGATGGCTGCAACACACTGAAAAAAAAAGTTGGGGCAGAGGCATGTTTACCACTGTGTCACATCACCTTTCGTTTTAACTATACTTTTTAATCATTTGGGAATTGAGGATAATAATTGTTGCAGTTTTGCAAATGGAATTTTTGCCCAATCTCACCTGATACAAGACAGCTGCTCAACAGTCCATGGTTATTGTTGTCTGATTCTCCTTTTCATCAGGGGCCGTATATTTTCAATAAGAGACAGATCAGGACTGCTGGACTGCAACCACTCTGTTGTAGCACATGCAGAATGAGGCCTGGATGTCTTGCTTCCCAGAAAAGATGTCATCTTGATAGCAGTATATGTCTCTGTACAATCCCAATATACGCCTTCACATCAATGGTACCTTCACACATACTGTATGCAAGTCACCCATGCCGTTTGCACTGATGCACCCTCATACTATGACAGATTGCTTTTGCACCTGTCGCTGATGAAAGTCTGGATGGTCTCTTTCATCTCATGGACTCATCTGACCACAGCACATATTTTCTTTTAGACCATCTGAGATGAGCTCAGGCCTAGAGAACCCTGCGCCATCTCTGCATAGAATCGATGTATAGCTTTCTCCTTTTTTTGCATTTCTTGATGCAGTGGCAGACTGTGTTAAAAGGTTAGTTCACCAAAAAATGAAAATAATGTAATGTATTACTCACCCTCATATCCTTCTACACCCGTAAGACCTTCGTTCATCTTCAGAACACAAATTAAGACATTTTTATGAAATCCAATGGCTCAGTGAGGCCTCCATTGCCAGCAATATCACTGAATCTCTTAAGATCCAGAAAGGTACTAAAGACATACTTAAAACAGTTCATGTGACTACAGTGGTTCTACCTTAATATTATAAAGCGACTAGAATACTTTTTGTGTGCCAAATAAACAAAATAGCGACTTTTCAACAATATCTAGTGATGGCCGATTTTAAAACACTGCTTCATGAAGCTTTGAAACTTTACGAATCTTTTGTTTCGAATCAGTGGTTTGGAAAGTCACGTGATTTCAGTAAACGAGGCTACTTTAACACGATCCAAACCACTGATTCGAAACAAAGATTTGTAAAGCTTCGAAGCAGTGCTATGAAATCGGCCGTCACAAGATATTGTTGAAAAGTCGTTATTTTGTTTTTTTTGGCACACAAAAAGTATTCTCGTCACTTTATGATATTAAGGTAGAACCACTGTACTCACTTGAACTGGTATAAATATGTCTTTAGTACCTTTATGGGTCTTGAGAGGTTCAGTGACATTGCTGGCAATAGAGGCCTCACTGAGCAGTTGGATTTTATCAAAAATATCTTAATTTGTGTTTTCTGAAGATGAACGAAGGTATTGCGGGTGTGGAACGACATGAGGGTGAGTAATAAATGACATAATTTTTGGGTGAACTAACCCTGTAAGTGACAATGGTTTCCCAAAGTACTCCCTAGCCCATGTGACTATTTTTAACACAGCAGCATGATGGTTTCTCATGCAGTGCCATCCGTGGGCTCAAAGGTCACGCACATTCAACATAGGTTGAATTTTTAATTTTTGTCCAAATTTTTGACAATTCTCTCATGAAATTTGGCACGAAGTGGTGAGCCATGACCCATCTTTGCTTACAAAACTGACCCTTTGGTGGATGTTCCTTTTATGCCCAATCACGATACCCTGACCTACCAGTTCACCTGCTAATTGTGGACTGTTTCAAAACCGTTTAACTTGGATATTCTGTAAACTTTTCACTAATATTTTGCTTTTGTCCCAACTTTTTTGGAGTGTGTTGTAGCCATCAAAATCAAAATTTGTTTATATTTACAAAATACAATTAATTTGGCTAGTGAAAACATTGAAAATCTTTTCTATGTACTTTTGTCAGTTAAGTAAAGGCTCAAGAGAATGAACAAATCAGAGATTCTTAATTTTATTTCCTTACCTCTACGCCTACACAAATCTTACAGAACAGAGAACTATTGTTCTTTCCAATAGTTTTGCTTTTAAAAGAGGCATTAGTTGTATGAAGCCTCCCTGACAGGCCATCGCAATCCAGATGCGATCAGTTGCATGCGTTGGCAGCCTCCGCTCTGCATAAAGATCAACTGGGAAATATAGCCCTGTGTGAAGTCTCTCCAAGCATAACAAGAAGAGAGCTGCTCCAAACTGAACCGTGTGCAGGACTGCACCACATGTGGCCCTTACCGGATTTCCAACTGCACTCAGAACCATCAGCACACAAGTCATCCGTTTCTTCTAGCTCACGTTGAATAGACCGACATGTGAAACCCCTGCATGCTCTCTTGTCACTTGTCCGTTCTGAAAGCACAAGCACACACTACTAGACCAAGACAGACAGCTCTATTGTCTGTGGTTCCTGGCTGTTTTGCTCTGAATGAAGACTCACAGGCAGAGAATGATCAGAAATCTGTTTATCGTTATATTTGTTTTTGTTTTGTTTTTTGTCTAATTTTACATTGTGTATACAACGTTATGTATACACAATGTATGACACATTGTTTCAATAGCCATTGCATTTACTGTAGATCTATCAAGTTTGTTTTACATTTATCATGACCTTTTGCTTTAAAGGTCTTCAATCAGAAATTGTTCACGTTTCGTTTAGTTAAGTATGTTTTACAGGTCAGAGACTCAAGTCAAAGAGCTCTGTGCAAAGACCCTTTCAGCACCTTCAGTGCCGTGGACAGCGACCTCCCGTCCTCTAGTCTGAGCTTACTGAAGCCAGTGATGATGGACTTTCTTTCCTCTAATCATTTATAACAGAGGTCCACTAATTATTATTACAAAAATATAATATTTAGTTAAGACTTCAGCAAAGCTAAAGAAGCCTTTTTTTTTTTCATTATATATATATATATATATATATATATAAATTTTGACCTTGTAATTTTTAATCAAAATGTCATAACTCAGTCTTCCAGTGATGGCTTAAACTCCACCCCTTTTTGCAATCGACTCTAGGCTCACATTAAGATCTGCCTCCATCCAATCAACAACCAATTTCATAGAAGTCCCCGCTTTTTTTTTTCTCCCTTTCGAATAAATAATTTCACTCGGATGTACATCACAATACAGAAGAATTAGAAAATTAAAATTTAATGCACAAGTTTATGCTTGCCCTGAAATAATAATAAATTCTGTCTCTGTCTTTCTCAGGGTCCATTGGGTATGGATGGTAAGCCTGTAAGTACTTCTCTCAGGGTACAGTTTTTAAAACCAGATCATCTTGCATCAGATCAGTTTTTAACATCATTGGTTTAACTCCACTTATCTGTAGGGATGTATATTTATTGCTGTATTGCATACATTGCTGATTATACTGTAGAAAATTAATTTCTCTTTCCTTATAGGGACCTCCAGGATCAAAAGGCAGTCAGGTAGGTTTTTTTCATCATTTCAGTCTGAAAGTGATTGTATAATTGTGTGTTTCCAGTATGCAATACATCTTAGATTCCTAACGCAGCAACATCTGGTATAAACCAGTCGCACCTCTTGGTTTGTACAGCACAGGTAAACTTCAGCCCATCACCTCATTCATAAGAGTGTGATGTTGGAAAGCATCATTCAGATCTCATTCCTCAGGTTACTCCAGGGGCCAGTTGCACCAGCTGTGCGCAAGCTAAAACTTACCCTATTTGTGGTACAAATACAATTTATGCACTCCTGAATATTAAACTTAGAAATGTAACCCCACTATTAATATAATTTACGATAGACTAATGAAAGATTTCTTTTTTTCATTATCAAGTTTGTTGTATTAGTATTTATTACTCAATAATTTTGGATACAGTTCCTAAAAATTAAGTTAGGGCTTTATTTTGATTGTCCCCTTTAGTCATTCTGTGAACTACAAATAATGACATGCATCTACATGTCAGCTAACTCTCATTAGAGTATTATACTGTATTAGCAGGCTTTCTGCTTAATATCTGCTAACACTTTATTGTGATGGTCCTCCAAAAGACATTCTACTAACTGTAGAACTTTGTAAGTACTGTAGTGACTGTTGTAAGACTGTAGTAACTTTGCAAGTACGTCAATTTATTCTACTTACCCTAACCCCTTATTCTACTAACCGTAACCCTACCCTTAAAAGTCAAGAGTCAGTTGACATGTAGGTGCAGTGTTTCTTAGTCAACAGGAATGTCTGAAGGGGACCATCAAAATGGATTCCAAAAGTCTAACCAAAATTGATTACATATTTAAATACAATAATTATTGTATTTCATATTGTATATCAAAGATGTAATTTATTATCATAACTAAAAAAACATCAGCCAGAATGAGAGAAACTGAAATGCATGGCTTTACAGCAACACTACTTCTCTTTACAAATTTGAAGGCTGCTTGTTGGATCAGTAAAGGTATAGTAAATGTCACATTTTGTGACTACACGTTTAGAGGACTTACTACTAGCTTTCTGGCTTGGCACAACCAAATTAAGTACAGCATTATTTACAAACTAACTAGTAGTTACTAAGAACCCAATTGTGGACTTTACTTCATAAGACTTAAGAATGGCGGGTGCAAACATACCCAGGTCTCTGGTCCTCCTCTTATACTCGTATATGTGTTTACATGGGGGAGGTCAGGCAGGGCCTCAATGTCACTGTTGTGGGAGAAATGAAGTGGCCAAATGCCTCTTTTAAAACCCATTTGAAGGGTAAACATTGGTGCAATTAATTGCTCAGAATTGCACACAAGTTGGGTGCAGCACATCAGCGAAACACCAACAGCTTTCGCCTATTACGTCCAAGTTTAGAGTCACGCTCAAGAGGATGGATGTTTTCATGCTAAAAGCAGAAGGGCACTTTAGTCAAGTGTTTACTTGAAGGACCATTGAAGATTAAAGAAGAGAAGGGCGTGTTTTTGACTGGGCACACTTGAACACGAAGGTCTGCATAAGCGACTTTACGTAACAGGAGAGATTCCAACATCTCAACCTTATGTAAATGTTCTCCTTGTGTGTGTTGAAGTCAGGGTAACACTTTAGTATATGGAACACATAAACTATTAACTACGACTTTTTTTCTCAAACTCCTAATTTACTGCTTATTACTAGTTAGTAAGGTAGTTGTTAAATTTTGGTATTGGGTAGGATTAGTAATGTAGAATAAGGCATTAATATGTGCTTAGTAAGTACTAATAAATAGCCAATATTCTAGTAATATGCCTGCTAATAAGCAACTAGTTAAAAGACCCTAAAATAAAGTGTTACCGAAGTCAGTATCATCTAATGTAGCTTCTCCATCACAATCATAGCATCAGAGGATGAAATCAAGTGAATTATCAAGTGCCGTCATTGTTGGGTCCAACAATAACAACCTCCAATCCAGTCCATATTTTACAGTATATGCTGGCATTGAATGATACAACTCAAGTCTGCTTTAAAAATATCAAAGGTAACAAAACCCAAGATTCCTGCTATATCATTTTGTAACTTTATGTTTTGAGCTCAAGTTAACATTAAGTGCACTTGGGACAAGAGTCTCATTTTAAACATACTTTGAACAATACCACGACACCACTGCACTGCTTTCTGAGATGAACCTCATACTTATTAAACAGCACACAAAATTACAGCGTTTGAAGAGCCATAGTGAACACAACACCACAGAGAACGATGAAACTGTGATAATCAGAATGTGTCTTGTTGTTTTTGTGGTCTAAAGCAAAGTTTCCTGCACAGACCGCTGAGCAGAATAAAACCAGAATAATATCATCCATTCCCTCAAACCAGCCCTCCACTCATGAAATAAAAGCTCTTATGTGAAATTAAATGCAGGAATCTTTGCTGTCATCAGGAATGGAATGTCATAACATTGTTTTATCTTCACTTTTATAAATCCCTCTCTTCATATTTTGTGATAAATGATTGCTTTTCATTTAGCCAGTAGTTCATTCAAACACTCAGATTCAACCACTAAAACATCTGCCAGTCATTTTTGAAGGTGTAAGTGGTGTGACTTGTGGTTTGCAATGGAAATAGCCTGCGTTGTTGAGAACGATTTCTAATCTGTCATTTTGAATCTTTCTCTTCTTTTGCCAGGGAATGCCAGGACCAAAAGGAGATAAGGTATATTCACCCCACAACACATTCCAGCATGATAAATTTACAATTTATGGAGCCATCAAAGCATAACAATGATAGTTTTGCTCTAACTGAAGCTTTTTGAGCCTGTTACCCAATGAAATTCGAAGAAACTCAGTAATAAGTAAATGCTAAGAGTTGCTCTCTCCACAGGGTGACCAGGGAGACATTGGGCCCAGGGTGAGTGTCACATCTAATTTTTTTGCTCAGTTTTTTCAGAAGTCTGAGTTGTCACTGATCTGAGGATTCCTCTTGGCCTGGCAGTCAATTTAAGCCGTTTCCTTTCAGATGGCAAGGCTTGGTTGCTAACAGTTTTACATTCTTGATAGAAGTTAGATCTTTATCTGTTAAACTAATTCAAATTACAACCTCAATATGGTATCAATCACTGTTCGTCTGCCTCCACCAAGTCTGTTTTTGCCTCATCCACAGGGAAAAAAACATGAGCCTTGACAAATCAGGAATCCGTCAGTGAAGATCGTACCACTTTTCTATCTATATCTACTCAAGCTATCATTTAAATCATTTGGCACCCCGCGCTTCTTTTCCACCATACCTCATGACCATTCAGCACAATTAGAAACATGTGCTTTGGCTGCTCTCTTTCTTTATGTTAAGAACATGTGTTGTGTGCACTAAATTGTTTTTGCTTCACGACATCACAGTCTGACAGTAGAAAAATGAACCAAATCATTTGGAGTGGTGACATGAGAAGTCAGGAAAAGGAAAACAGCATCTCCCATGGGCCATGTTCCCTTTTTTTGTGTGGATGTAAGAGTCAAATTAGCGCTTTTTCAACTCCAGTTAAGCAGGAGTATGACCCCTTGGAATCCATTAAAGCTCTCATGGGACGAGGGCCCCTTGACCTGGAAGTCGATTAAAGCCGTGTTTCCTTCCAGATGGCAGGACTTGGGTTTGTAGTGCAGGTGGATAGTTGACCTTATGCTTACTCTTGACTTGTGACTTTTGCCCTTTGCCCAGACACAGAAGAAGCAGATCAGACTCACAAAGTAGTCTTTGTGTCATCGGAGGTAGCTGAAAAGAATGTTCTGCAAAGTCGTATGTAGGGTTGTGCACCATTCAGAATTGAACTGAGAATACTGTTTAAATTCTAGTTCAGTTCCTGAATTTGAATTGAGGTAGCAAACAGGATGCAGAATTGCAATGAACTGAAATTTAAAGAAATTCACATACATTTTAATTAGAAAAGCTTTACAAAGCAAATTACAAAGTTAGTCTGAGAAACTTTGAAAGTTGACTTGACAAAGACTTATTTGAAAGTTCTGGGAAAAAGTCTGAACAGTCTTGAAGTTTGAAAAGTTATTATAGGCAAGGCCTTATTGATATATAGATTATCGAGATCGTCCATAGCATAGAACTGAAAACAACCCCTAAAAACAACCTAGCAGCCACCCAGAACACCCAAGCCGCTAGAGTTGTCAAAAGTACTGACTTTGGTACCACGTCAGTCCTGGAATCTTAAAAATGTGATGCTTTAACCCTCTGGAGTCTGAGGATTTTTGGGGCCCTGGAGAAGTTTTGACATGCCCTGACATTTGTGCTTTTTTTCAGTTGCTTATAAGCATATTAATGGCAAAAGTGTCATTATACTGTATTCAGCACAAACTAGGCTACCATAATATGTGAGCAACATGTATGTACATGTTTGTATTTTTGAGAGAATAACCTTTATGCACGGTTATTGAAAAAACAAAAATCTTAAGTTACTGAAATACGGCCACACAACAAATACTAAATATGTGTTCACAAGACTTTTGAGTATTGGAGGTTGTAGACTAGAATTTTTTTTGCTTCAAAATGATGTAAAAATTATCCTGCCTACTCGTTCATATAAAACAATATATTGATTTAAATTTTTAAAGACACTTTTTGTCAAGAAGGACAGTATGCGGGAGGTGTGAATCTTCATGAATAATGCTGTGATTCACACCTGAGAAGACAAAGACCCGCATAATGAGCCCTTTCAGTCAGGTAGGCTATGTGAGAGAAACTAAACTAAAAAAATCAAAGTACAAAAGTACAAAGTAGTTTTTTCTGGTAGTTTATTCAGAATATAGTTAACAATATAAATGAGACACATTTTGAATAAATGAGGGCACATTTTGAGTACAGAGTTTTACCTGGAAATAAATCCTGTTCAAAGATATAAGTGAACATCACTTACCTGGCATTCCAAGGTGTTTGGTGTTTCTTTACTGGAGAAAAAAAAAAAAAAACTTTCCTGCTTCCAGTCAGTGATCTCTCCATCATATTCATTCAGAATGTCCAGTGTGGGCCAATATCTGGTCACTATGATTCTCAAATCTGTGAGATAAAAGAAAAAAACCCTCTGTGAGCATGCTGATAACAGGATCATTTTAGCTATTGTATTAATGTTAATATAATATTTTAATATAGTTTAAAAAATAATGTATTTCTATGATGCAGAGCGTCTAAACATTCATATTAGAATTGGCGTCTGAATAGAGCGTGAGCTCCTTGGCCGAATTAGTGGATAATGAGTTGAGCCGAACTACTGACATGATTTTCATACAGATTACATAAACAGAGAATATTTGTTTTCGATTTGACTTACATGATTTAAAACCTGACATTTCAACGTTTCTTTAGACATATGTCTCATTTTTGTGTCATTAGTATTCACTACGTTACAGTTCATTTTCTGAGGGAGTATCAGATTGGACTTCATTCAGAGAGAGACGACAGATCACGCATCATGTTATTTTTCTTTATTTTGCAAAAAGCACAACATTTTGTTTTTACTCTGAGTGTACACAAATAAAAGAAGACATTTCACAGATTAGAATGGTATATAACTCTTAATTGATATGTCCTAAGTTGATATGTCCGAGTATTTTTAGTCTCTTTCACACTGGTAAGAAAAAAAGTGTTAAGCACTGTTGAGCAGATTCGTAAACACCTCTGACTGGCCATTGTGTTCGCGGCCTCAACATATATGTCTGTGATTGGATTCAATAATCAACGCTTCAAAAACTTTGTAAATAGTCATCAATGATGCTCTTCACTGAGTGCTTACACACATACACTCGCTTTCAAAACGCTATCAAATTCAAATACTTCTGTGTGCTTTCAAATGCTCCCGTGCATTGATAATTGTAGCCAATCACAGACATATCTGATGAGCACGTCAACACATTGGCCAATCACAGGTGTTTACTAATCCACTCATCAGCGCTCAAAGCCTTACATTTTTAAAATTTCAGTACCGATTGGTACCGAAGTCAGTACTTTTGACAACTCTACAAGCAACAAACTATAAACTACTTAGAAACTGCATAGCAATATCTCACAAACAATGAAAATTATATTAGCATCATGGCGGAAAGTTGTGCATGACAATGCAGAAATCTAGTTTAGGCATGCTGTGGTTGTTCTCTATACCATTTCAGTACAGTTCCTGCAGAGTATGTTTTAATACACAAAAAACCCTTGACAATCTGTGAGAAAGGAAAATCATGAAAAAGTTTCTCCAGGGAAAAAGTAGCCTTTCTTCACGAATCCGTTGCAGACCTATCTAACCGCAACTCTAAACATAAACCTCATCACCATGTGCACCCATTGAAAGTTAATCATATCCAGAAGGTGTATGGGCTTGGTTTCTTAAAACAGAAGAATAGCCAGAATAACTCACAGGATTCAATTTCAAGTCGAAGCTCAGAAATACAATGTGAGATGTCATCACCCTCCATTATATGTATCCTAACAGTGTCATTCTCCGAATCATCTCCTCTTTCCCCCTTACGTCATTTCCTGCCTCCGTTTTCTTCTATATGACCTCTGACCTCCCAGGGACCACCGGCCTACGCTGCCTCTGCAGGCCTGCTCAGTAATCAGATTCTCACGGTTAAGGTTTGTCTCTCTCAGCCTATCATCCCTGCATCTCCTGACACATGTGGCCGTCCATGTTCACAAACATCTGTGCCTTCATACCTTACTCTGTTTTGCTATTTTTTCCACTTCTCCTTTGTTCCCATAACCCCTTACGCTGAGGGAAGACTGTGCAGGCTGAATATCTGTTTCTCCAGCTGTGATTACTGGCATCCCTGCTTTGTTTCTTATGCAGTCTGTCTATCTTTCTCATTATCTGTCCTCTGCCGTCAGATGGTCTTCCCTCGCTATGAGCATGGCTTTCTCTCGGCTACAACTGACCATCATACATTTCACAAGCGCCTTCTAAAGGTAGAGCCAGATTTGTGCATGCCTTGCTGCTTTTCTCATTTTCTCCATTTCTTCTGTGTGTCCTTGTCCTCAATTAGCTCATCTGGCAGTTTACAATGTTGTGTTGCATTCCTGTTTTGAATTTCAAAGAGAGGGTAATTGTTGTGTTTATTGACAGTAGTGACGAAAACATGTTTGCTAGACCACAGCAAATAATCAAGGCAAAAAGCTATTTGTCTTTTTAGCAGTAGAACTGACTTGCATTATCTTAATCTAAGACTTTTTTTTTTTTTTGCGGAACTAAAGACATTTCTTCATAAGCCGCGTTTCCACCGCAGGAACTTTCCCCAGGAACTAGGGACTTTGGGATGGTACTTGGTGTGTTTCGACCGTAGGAACCAAGGTCTAAATGAAGTTCTGGGTAAAAATTTCCCCTTCAGAAAGTTCCTGCTCAGGAGGTGGTACTTTTTCAAAGTTCCAGAACTTTCGAGGGTGGGACTTGGGTGCTGAACATGCTGATTGGTTGAGTTCACGCAGCATTTTGATTGGTTGACTCCACGCAGCATTTTATTTCAACCACCATTTTTAAAAGTCTGTTGCGATACGTAAAGTAAGAGTGTTTGTTTTTCAAATCAACAATGTTTTAACAAATACGACCAATGGACCGAGGTTCAGGCTTTATTAAGCTTATATATCGTGCGCAGTCCTACGTCACTGGACTAATCTTCACTGTACTTTAGACCGCAATGGAAACACAGACAGCAACAGGTCTGGGGAAAAAAAGTTCCTGGGATAAATTGTTCTAGGTAATTTCGGTGGAAACGCGGCTTTAGATAGCTCTTTGAAACATTGGCCCCAGAAGCATTTTACATGCTGCATCTGAAGACAGAAACCAAACTTTCGGTTTCAGTACATCAGTGCTTATAGGACATGAAGTGAATATGAAACATGATTAGTATGCAGGCAAAGTAAAGTACCTATGTGAGTAACCTTAAGACTACTGAGATCAGAAGCAACAATTAAACTCTTTTCAAAAATACTTGTTCTCTCTTTGTCTGTAGGGTGATCAAGGTCAGGCTGGTCCCCCAGGTCCCCCAGGACCTCCAGGAACACCTGGTCCCAGAGGGCCTCCAGGAAACACAGGCAGAGATGGGCCACAGGGCCACCCAGGAGAGCCGGTGAGACACTCGCTTTCTATCTCACATGGTCTTTTGTGCCTGTGTCTTTACTGAGCTCACTCATTCTACAGCTGTTGTGACTCATATATGAGTCACACTGTGCTGACGACCCCTGCTCAGAAGACCAGGTGCAGCTTCTCACTGAGCTGAACCCTGTGCTCAATGTTGGGTTCAGACATACTGCATTTCCTTCTACACTTGCGTTCTTGGCAGATGCTCCCAAATCAAAGTGACTTGTTGTAAAATATGCACATATTGTGTAGGACAGGTAGCTGGAGCATACAATTCAAGTGCAAGAGTCGCTAAAGTGTTCTGACTAGGTTTTAGTGCATTGCTATGTGGTTTCTATGGTGTAAATGCTGTGACATACCAAGCCAATTGTTAGCCGTCAGCCAGCGTTGGGCCATCCATGAGCGGCAATTGGCCCAGTGTTTGTGGTGGGTTTCACACCATTGGCAAAAAATCCTCATCTTTGAATAGGCCTCATCTTTGGCACACTATGTTCTTTGCAATATAAGTGCTGTATAAATATAAGGTATTATTATTATTTTCAACTATTTTTACTTTATGCACAATTTTCGGTATCATTTATGGCTGTTCTGGCAAGTTTAACTTAGGGTTAGGGGTTTATTCAAATGTTTTACAATAAGTTTGAGCAATATTAATAGTGGTGCTTGTTTTTAGAATACATAATAGTAGTTGTTTCACCTTCCATCTTCATAAATCATCAGGGGCGTGAGAAGATGTTTTAAATTGGGGGGTGGGGGGCATAAGAAACAATATAGAGCCTATAAAACATGTCAAAACTCCACGAAGCACAACAAGCATACCGGTGAGAACACACGTTTAAACAGCATACTCCTATTGCACATCACATTTTTGACATTATTGATACTGCTTGCAATCGTAATGCAAAGGACTGCTACGGAACATACGCCTTTAAATAAAAGGGTTATTGACGAATTCTTTCTACGCACACTGCAACGGTCACAATATGTTTTAAAAAACTTAATTCAAAACATATAAATAACACTTTTTTTAAACAGCCCACTTAAAGTGTTTATTACAAATGAGTTACTAAATGCTAAAAATTAATGAATGTAAATGAACAAAAATTTGTATTGCATTTACAGTCCTGTGAAAACAGGGGGTACTGCAGTAAATCATGCCCCCCTGTAAATCATATGAAGCCTCAACATGCCATTATGCATTATATAACAGTCTTTAAGTTAGGATACTTGGCGATTGACGTGCAGCTCCAGAGTATATAACTCTGATGGTTTCTGCATTTGTAGTAAATGCCCTGTTTTCCTCAGACAGTTTATCCCAACATATGTTATGCACTTTGTTTCCTTTTCAGACTACCATCTAAACCAAACAAAGAATAGTGCAGTGATGAAGGGCAAAAATTCTCACCCTGCTCTCTGCCTCATATTGGGAGCAGATGTTCATGGGTCAAGAAGCTCAAAGGGCATTTCCTGTTATTGCATCTCAAATTGTGTTTATATATGCCTAAGTGAAACCACCTTATTAGGCCTGATGCCATGCCTCAGAAGTGACGTGAAACATGACAGACATTACACTGCGGCACATATTGAGCATCTGTAGGAATACATGTCTTACAGATTAATCTGATTTTAGGCAGGTGTTGTGCAATATGTCTTCAATCTTGAATCTCAAGCTAGCTTGAATATGTCCTTGGAAGCTTATAGGATTCCTGCCAGAAATGTCTAAAATAGATGTTTAAATGGACTCTGAGACTGTTGTTTTGGTGTGTTCCAAAATTATGCTTATTGGCTGAATGACTTTGTCTCTGTTTAGAGAAAGAACCTGCCGCACTGTCTGTATCGAAAAAATTACACACATTTGGATCATCTTCACTTTTTCTGTTCACAGGACATGATTAAAATAAAAGATTAAAGTAGTTATACTATGTTATACAGTATATCAGGGGTGTCCAATCCTGCTCCTGGAGGGCCACTGTCCTGTGAAGTTTAACTCTAACCCCAATTAAACACACCTGAAACAGCTAATCAAGGTCTTACTAGGCATACTACAAACTTCTAGGCAGGTATGTTGAGACAAGTTGGAGCTAAACTCGGCAGGACAGTGGCCCTCCAGGACCAAGTTTGGACACCCCTGCTGTACATCATAGATCTTAAGAGGCCTGACATCTAGTGGACAGTCAACAGAGCAGACTTATGCCTTTTCCTTGAAATATGACTCATTCCTTGTGTTTCCTTTCTAAATAACAGGGTCTTCCAGGAAAAGATGGAAATGAGGTAGAACTATATACATATTTTTATGCTTACTGTGTATATAAACACATATTTAATCTTGAATCTACAACTTCAAGGAACTGAAAGTAGTGATGCATAAATGAGAATGATTTGTAATATCTTAATTATTATACTGGCTTATGTAATATACTTTTCAGGGACCAAGAGGACCACCTGGCATGCAGGTAATTTGCCTGTGTGTGTCTACAAACAAATGTGAATCACACACAGTGGTCCCCTAAAGTATTTGGACACTTCAGCCACAATTGTCACAAATGTTGCTTTAATATCAAAATAATTAAACCAACAAAACCAAACCAAGTGGTATTTATTTTCAAGAAAGATAGCACAATTACGCGCTTAAAGCAGAACATGCACAAAAAAGTTTCTTACATTTCAAAATGTAAATTGATTGATGTACTATTCAAAAATAAGAACAAATGTATTTGGACCCTGTCAAACATTAGTGGAACATAAGGGGAACTGACTTCCATTAATATTTGACACAATATTTGATTACAAAATCAATATCTATTGCTTTCTCATTAAGGGTACAGATGGTGTTAACGGAATGGCTGGACCACAGGGCCCTTCAGGGCCAAAGGTTAGATTTTCACCCCCTCTAACTTTTTTTTTTCTTTTCTCATACACACAAAGACAACCACAATTTCATGCAGGCACTGTTTTTGCAAATAGGGGGATCAGGGTGCTCCAGGTACTGAGGGGAAAAAAGGGATTGATGGATCCCCTGGCATGAAGGTGAGCTGTCTGTTGAGAAGATGGTAATTGTAAAAGTAGATGCAGTTGTAAATGCAGATACTAAAATAATACAGTAATCATGATCTTCTTCCTTAGGGTGAAAAAGGAGATGTTGGGGATCCAGGACCCCAGGTGAGAGTTTATCGAAATCTTTCCACTATTACATATTTCTGTTCTCTTTAAATATCTCAGATGCTTGACAGTCATTTCTCTCTGTCTGTCCTTCAGGGTTTGCCTGGAGAGAAAGGAGCTACTGGCTTCACAGAAAATGTTGATCTGGCTGCTAGTTTCAAAGCACTGCAGGTACCTTTTTAGTCAGAAAAAAAGTCAAATCCTGTGTGAAGACCCCTCTGTTACCTCCAGCTTTTTTTTTTATTAATATGTTCTTCTTACCAATAGGGGCCTCCAGGCCCTCCAGGACCTCCTGGAGAGCAAGGGCCAAAAGTGAGTGATACATTTTCTTTGAATTGTATTGTCATACAGAATTTTCCATTGTTTCCATTTTGTTTTCCACAGTTTCCATTGCTGGAACATAATAACATTCATCTCAAATATGTATATTTTAACAGGGAGAAATGGGCTTACATGGAGCGCCAGGACCTGAAGGAAAGCAGGTTGGTTCATACACAGTCTGATTATACTTAAGCCGGGTGCACACGATACGATTTATAATAGTCCTTTACAACTGTTGTTTGTCAGACTGTACAAACATGATCCTCGCTGTAAGCCATGTCACACTTTGGGATCTCAGTTGTCAGACTGTACGGCAATCAAGACGTGTTAAAAACAGAAGCAGAAACAGATCGTCCGGAGTTTCACATCAATCCGTGACTGCGACTCACCATTATAAATTAAAGGATTTGGATGATGACTGGTGATTTTTTAAGTGTAAATGACATTAATTAGGCGTGGTTTATAAGGCAGAGAACTGAAACAGTTCAGCTGCGCGCAAGTTCGAGATCATTTGCGATTTATAGATTTCACATCTGAAAGAGGCGTATGTACGTTTTCTGTGCGTACATTCATTCTATTAATCGCATGTACGCACAGTTGAGAAATGATCATAAGATCGAATGTAGAGCCATTTCTACGCAACATTTTATAAATGAGGCCCAAAGACTTCAGATTTAAGCTTAGGATCCGAGGAATCTTTTAGGATTGACAAAGTTTGTCTCAGACAGCCAAATCGTGGCTAAAATCGTACAGTGTGATTTACAACCGGCTTTAGTCAAACAAGTATACTGCATAGTGTGACGTCTCCTCCAGGGCTATAAGGGAGAGAGAGGTGATGCAGGAGAGCCTGGAGCAGCAGGAGCTAAAGGAGAAAAGGGGGATATTGGGCTCACAGGGCCTTCAGTGAGTATTTACAACATTTAGCATGTGATGTTTACTGATGTTTGCAAGGATTATGTCATTGTATCATGGTGTTTCAGGGGGCAGCAGGGCAAAAAGGAGATAAAGGAGACTCTAGGCTTGAGGACAATTTGGTGAGTTTAATGCACACTCTACATATTACAATATGAAGAACCTAATCCAGATGTATCTTAACTGGACTGATCTTGATAACTCTCTTGTAGGCCCAGATTATCTCTTTGCCTGGCCCACCAGGGCCTCCTGGACCCCCTGGGCCTGCTGTAAGGAATATAGTTTACTACTAGTTCAGAAGCTTTTTGTTAAGGAAAGCTAAGAAGACTAACTTTTTTTTCCTTTTCTTCCAGGGCTATCATGGATTGCCTGGACTCAAGGTGAGACTGTGAAGTACTGTTGAAAAGAAATGACCCTTTCTGGTGCATTTTGTTGTCATTGTCAATGTTTAACATCAATTTATAATGTAACACAGGGAGAGCCTGGTGAGGCAGTTAAAGGAGAAAAGGGGGATGCTGGAGAGAGAGGTCCAGCTGGGCAACGGGTACGTTTTGTTACAAAACCAATATGCAGAAACCACTCTAAGACTTGTATAGATGTGAGAAGACTGGACAGATACAATTCTGTTTGTTGTGGTTAGGGTCTTCAAGGCTATCCAGGGTCTAATGGCTTGGTAGGCCTGCCAGGTGCAAAAGGTGAAAAGGTCAGTGTTTTGTACACCTTAAAAAGACAAGACAAATAATACTTTCAAGCCATGAAAATGTTGTTTCTTCACTCATTGTGGTTTGTTTTCAAGGGAAAACAAGGTGAACCAGGATTAGATGTAAGTGACTATTGTGCTATTTGTTAAACACTTGACTATATGAAGTAATTTTACTGAACATGGCTTTCCTGTGACAGGGTTTCCCAGGGCTTCAAGGAGAAAAGGGGGACAGAGGAGACAGGGGGGAGAAGGTTAAAGAAACAAATACTTTATTTTCAATAATTACTGTTTGATTGTGGTTAATACTGTATATATGGCATATTGTTATAAAATCAAATCTGAAGTCTGGTGTATGCTGTTCAAGTACTATCTGACAAGTAGCAATCGCATGCTTTATTCAAAAAAATTTCCTTTTTTTTTTACCATACCTCTCCATGCAGGGTGAGAGAGGCTCAATAGGAAAGAAAGGTCTGAAAGGACAGAAGGGAGAGCAGGGACCTCCAGGGCTTGATCAGCCTTGTCCTGTGGTATGTCATAAAACCATGTGTATGTTGTTTGGAAAAATAAATGCAATGTTCTTTTCTGTCCCTTTTATGCAAGCAAATGGCAAATTCAGCGCTGAGTGCATGAGTTTACTGCAGCTAGGATTTGACATGAATGGGTTTCACTGACAGGACACCAATGGGGTTAGAGAACATGGTGGGGAGGCAAGGGCTCCATCAGATGCCCCCTGCCCTTTGGTACAGTATTTTTATCTTGTGCTTGTGCTCACATCATTTGGTGTTTCCATCCTGGTGCTGTGGGTTCCCCCTTTCATAATCATGAGATCTGATTCAGATGGCTTGGCATAGACCAGAGCTTCTGTACTACTTTATCACAAGTTCTTATAATCTATAAATTTGCGAAGAAAAGTTACACACAGTTGAATTCTAACCAGGGACATGCAAAACTGCACATTTTCAAAATCAACTTCTGTGTGGAGTATCTAGTCAGTGGAAAAGAAGCATGTTTTCAACTAGACACCGATTGAGTAAGAGGATATTCTCACCAACGTTAACACTTTGTCCTAAATATTAAAGCGAAAATAAAATCAAGATAAATTGGATTTATCAACCTCAATAATTACTGACTAGTTGGTTCATGGACAACTAGTTGACCATCCTATCTGATCCCTAATTCTAACCCCAGTGTAAGTGTTCATATCAAATCTATGCCTTGCCCTGTGAGAATATAGATCACATGAGAGAAATAACTGCACCCACCTGGGTTTATGCTTTTGTCCATCTGAGCTGTGGTGATGATGTGAGCATGATGTGTGCTGAGTTTTACATTCAGATTTACTGCCAAAGTTGTTCCTCTGTGGGTTAGCGCGCTTCCTTTAGTCTCACATAATCATTGGTGGCAGGCTTCATATGTGATTCCCCATTCCTTCCAGACCCATCAGTAAGAACTTTTAAACAAATCATTGATTTTCTTCTCTTCTTTATTGACAGGGGCGAGATGGACTGCCCATACCAGGATGCTGGCATAAGGTATAATTATATGTGTCATGTGTGGAAACTATGAGTCCTGCTAGTTTTCCCAACATCCTTGCCATAATAATGAAGACATTGCATTATGACTGCTTCTTGTGTGTCTCCTAACAGTTTTCTCCTATTGCTCTCTTGCAGTAATGACTAACCTGGAGCATGGAAATTTGTACATATTTATATATATATTTTGCAAGTAACATTTGCTTTTTTCTTCCAATTTTTTTGTAATCTCTTATTTAATAAATTGGATTTTCATACAGGAGCCCCTGCAAAAAATAATGCCTGTATTGCTGCATTAACAAAAGAGGGGGTCTCCACTGCCACAATAACAAGTGTAGAAAAGCAATGAAGAGAGTATCATAGGTGCTGAGACTGTACTGATATTAAGAAGAGACATGAACTCAATGCTTGTGGATGCACAGAGAATGCTGCTGATGTCCTTAAGGAGAGAATGGGTCTTAAACCAATATAACCCTGAACTTTCTAACAGACTGACCAATGCGTCTGCATATATGACTTCAAATTATCTTCTTCACTGGCTGTCTTGCTTTTCTGGGTGCCATTTGAACCAACCCCATCCATTCTTCATTAAATATTTGCTTTGAAAGGACGAGGCTTCAGGGCAGGGTGGCAAGGCCAAGCACCCGTCTCAGCCCTAAAGGACACTGAATGGGCTACATGGAGTGAGAATGCTTTGCCAAAGTTCAACTGGATGTTTCAAATGAAAGGGCTTGCCTGTACTACAGGGAGGAACGTGATGTGGACATTGCACTGGAAGTGTACTGGTGTACATATGGACAAATCTGTACTCAGGAAACTCTTTTCACTTGGTCAATAGGGAACAACATACTATTTTTTGTTCTATTGCTCACTAAAATACACCAGTGGAGTGGTGGGAAAAAGTATAATAACTGATATCATGTAAAAGTTGCTTTATGTCTTTGTCTGTTTATAAGAATCCTCACTGAATAAAACTACTTTTGGTCTTTTATTCAATGATCATTCATCCATTCCTCAATGAGCATTATATGAAGTTTGTGTAAATAAAATGGATAATTTTTACATCTGAAGGCTAGTATGACTTATTATGTGAATAACTGTACTGTGCATTGTTTCATGATCAACTGTTTTTCCCTCGTTTTGTTCAAATTTTGTAAATTAAAAAAAGAAAGAAAAGAAATTAGGAGGAGACCGAGGATGGTTGTAACATTTCTGACATTTCTGTTATAATTCACCCCATAGTCTGGGTAAGTTGTAACATCCCTGAGGTGAGATGTGACATTATGATACCAATCGGGGTGATATGTAACATTATGAAATAAGGATCATGACAAAAAATGGATTTTTAAAGCTTTTTATTCAACTGACGTTTCAACATAATTGGTGTGTGTGTGTGTGTGTGTTTGTAACAAAACTGAATAAAAGGGGCAAATGTGCACCAGCTTAAACAATTGAACACTATTTGTGCATTACATTAGTATCATCATCATAATAAAACTGAATAACATACGTGCGTGTGTGCATGCGTTTTCAATATTTCCTTTCTCAATATTGCTTTCTCAACATTGATGTGTTAACATAAATCAGAAACACATTCGATTTCAGTTCTTTTTTTGTCATCACTGCAATACATATTTTATTTTGATTAGATAATCATCAAGTGTTAGAAGCAAATAAAGTGAGAGACTATGCATGTAATATACATTTACAGAATTTTAATGCTCTGACCTTTACGTAGATATTTAAAGATTGTCATCTTTAAGCATGACTGTTTGGATTTATATGAAATGGTAACACTTTACAATAAGATTCCATTTGTAACATTAACTAAGGTTAATAAATACTGTAGAAGTATTGTTCATAGTTTGTTAATTTCAACATTTACTAATACATTTTTAATTTTTATTTTATCTGTTAACCTTAGTTAATGCACGATGAACTAACATGTAGAACTTCTCACTTTAATATATTCCTATTTATATATTTATTTCATTTTGCACATTTCAGTTCAGCATTGTTTTACTTAGAATGTTATGTTTGTTTTTCATCCAGTATCTATTTTAAAAACTAACGGTTGATTAATCAGTTATAGGCAAGTATGCCCCAACCTAGTTATCGGTATCGGTAAAATCCACTATCGGTCAACCTCTACTCGGAAGTTCTCTTTTAACATCTTCCTCTTTTTTACAGAAAATGCTGAGAGACACCCCTCGGTTTGTCTTTCTCTTCCAAGACCTAGGCATACTGAAATTCAAAGAAAACAAATAAAACTAAAAATTTGCTTGGGGTAGGTTGTAACCTGTTTCATTATTGTTACAACTAACCCAGAGTCTTGTAGCCATGAACTAGCTCACCTTACAGCTAACAACTAAAACATCAGCACTAACAACTTCCATGAAAAAAATCTACACAGATACAAAATAAACAATATAACTTTGAGTTTAACTACAAAGCAGGCATTGCCATTACAAAATAAAGTTTTTAAAAAAAAGTTACTTACCTCAAAATTAGTAATCTGCTCTGTCTGCCACAGGGCTCTACAACCTCACATGTGGAATAAGGACTAAACTGAGCATGTGTCAAGTGAATCAGGTGATTAATAACATGTTCCTGATTGAAGAAACTTGAAGTGTTACAACCATCGACAGTCTCCCCGAATTATCTCACCTAAATGTTTGGTCACTCAATGTATCTGTGTTTTTACAACAGGGTATTTTTGTTGCAATAGCTTAAGGAAGCTTGATTTCAAACTTTTAACTGAATACTGCTCAAAAAAAATTAAAGGAACACTTCTTAATCAGAGAATAGCATCAAGTCAGTTAAACTCCTGGGATTATTGATCTGGGGTACGTTTCCCAAAGTGAACTATGGTCGCAAGTTCCGTCGTTACCAAGAGACTTCAATGGGACTTACGACCATAGTTAATTATATTATATAGGATATATTATATAGGATTAAGTATCAGAGGGGGTTGTTAATCAGTTACAGCTGCTTTGGTGTTAATGAAATTAACAACAGGTGCACTAGATGGGCAACAATGAGATAACCCCCAAAACAGGAATGGTTTTACAGGTGGAGGCCACTGACATTTTTTTCCCTACTCATCTTTTCTGACTGTTTTTCAATAGTTTTGCATTTGGCAATGCAAAACTATTGCCAAATGGGTCAGTATCACTACTGGTAGCATGAGGCGATACCTGGAAAAACTTTTAATGGAATTATATATATAAATTCCGTTAAAAGTTTGAAATCAAGCTTATAAGCTTAAAGGGTTAGTTGACCTCAAAAATTAAATTTCTGTCATTAAGTACTCACCCTCATGTCATCCCAAACCCAAGACTTTGTTTGTCTTCGGAACACAAATTAAGATATTTTTGATTAAATCCGAGGGTATCTGATCCACACATGGGCAGCAATGTTATTGCACCTTTTTGAGGTCCAGAAAGGTATTACAGACATAGATAAAATAGTCGCTATTTTTATTGCAGAGCTTCCGTGTTTATGTCCAAACGGCAGCTCAGTATTGGCCGGCAGGCGTGTGATGCTGACGCAGGAGCTGGCCAACACTGAGCCTGCGTTCAGACGTAAACACGGAAGCTCTGCAACGAAAATAGCGTAGCAGTATGACAGGGGACAGACGAATGTTGAATAAAGTCATTATTTTTGTTTTGCTTTTGCGCACAAAATGTATTCTTGTCGCTTCATAACATTAAGGTTGAACCACTGTAGTCACATTGACTATTTTAACGATGTCTTTAATACCTTTCTGAACCTCAAAAAGGTGCAATGACATTGCTGCCTATGTGTGGATCAAATACCCTCAGATTTTATCAAAAATATCTTAACTTGTGTTCTGAAAACAAATGAAGGTCTTACGGGTTTGGGATGACATGAGGGTGAGTACTTAATGACAGAAAGTTCATTTTTGGGTGAACTAACCCTTTAAGCAATAGCTTAATAGGAGCACTTTAACAATCTTTCACCCAAAGCATACTTTACAGAAGTACATCGATGCTGCACAAGCTCAGTTTTACTGTGCCCTTGAGTACTGAGGTTTGCTACTGCCAGAGTAAAGCACATTAAGTCTTTTTAATGAAACCGCACACTTTCCGATGAAGATATGGACAAATATTCCAGTAGCTCCTCACTGCAGAACACGAGATCCAGGATCCAGATCCATGGGGTGGGGACGGATAGATTTAGGGATATGTAAAGTGGGAGGAGTTGGATCTGGATCCAACCTTGCCCCCTGGATCTTATGTTCTGCAGTGAGGACCATTTCAAATATTATGGTTTACATACTTGTGTTAAGTATCTGTATAGCCGTGGTGGGACAAATTTCCAGTAGAATGGACGTTTCATTAATGCAGAAATTCAATTAATGCAGTTAAATCAATGACTTACTATAATACTAATATTATATGTAGCTACAAATCAAAAACACACAAGCAAATTAATTTGTACCTGAAATATTATAGTGTTTTAGTCATTATCTTACACATGTGGTTTCCGTAGTGTAGTGGTTATCACGTTCGCCTCACACGCGAAAGGTCCCCGGTTCGAAACCGGGCGGAAACAGGTATTTACCTTTTCATCTTCTTTAAAGAAAAGTGTTCAACCCAACATTTAGTTGTACTGCCTATCTTTAATGATATATTTAATAGTACTACACCAATTGATTCCAATGAAACATGCTATGAAAATATTATAAAATGAGCACCAAACACATAATTGTCAGCAACTGAAATCAGATGTTGGACTAAGGGGTATAAAATGAAGAACAACAGTCTAATTTTGAGTGGAGTCAAAAATGCACATGAACTATAAAAGAAGGAACAAGAATAAAGAAAATGTGCAGATCACAGCAGATACGCAATATCACTTACCAAGATGTAAACATCATTCATCAATAAAATATTGTATTACACCGACAAATCATAGTTGATGATAGTTACTTTCTTGTGTTACGTTTTAATAATGTACACCGTTATATAGGCTTGTTATACATCGTAAGCACAGTAGTGTTGCACAGTAAACACCGAAAATCTATTCAGAAAACCAAGATTGCCCATAACTCTTCCTACAGCGTTTCCGTAGTGTAGTGGTTATCACGTTCGCCTAACACGCGAAAGGTCCCCGGTTCGAAACCGGGCGGAAACAACTTTATTATTATTATTACTTACATAAAAAACACTTACACTCATAGTGCAGTTAAATACATGGTAAAAGAAAAAAAAAAAAAAACAGTTAAACACACACTACTAGTAATTACAGAAATACCTTGATGCCCCTACCACTCTATTCCTAAAAAGCAAAATAATAATAATAATAAAATAGATAAATAAATCCTAAACATAACGTTTTGTAATTACTTAACTGTCGATTTCTCTTTAAAAACAATGAACAAATAAAAACGCACGCAAATACATTCATAGTTGGGACTTCTATACAAACACGGAGAGACTTTTATTCTGAAATCAACACTGAATCTGCAGAACAAGGACCTGAAATGACATTTTCATATTCATGCTGAAGGCTTCACACTACACCTGCATATAATCCAAATATGCCTGGCTTTCACTACGGGGATGATCAGGTAAATTTCAGATGCACTTAAATGGCATGTGTGTTATTTTTAAATTAGCCTCAGCATATATGTTCTTTAGAGATTTCAGCTGCATCTCTGTACGAAGCTAATAAAACGGACCTATTAAACCTATTCTTTGGTAAAATGTTTATTTATCTGACGTTCATTTTTTAGAAATCTGCGTTCCATAGAGAAAACGAAATTCGAGCAAGTTCAGGCTGTTTGGAAACGTTTCATGGCCATTAGATTTGTATCGGCGGCTTTTGGTCTATTGTGAGGTAGTCATTCTGCCTTTAATCCAAGTTTAACGCCTATAGAGTGTTTCAGTATTTTGTCATTCATATTCCACATTCACTTGCGAATATTCTGATATATTATACTGATGATAGTCTTAGATACTGTCAGACGAAACAGCTGACGAGAACTAAAGCGAAACTCAGCCGCATAAGAACTGCGCAAAAGTGCGCAGCTATGATGCGCTAGAACACTTGTCTTTGTTTGGGTCAAAAGCCGCTGTTTACATTGCACGGATGGAATAGAGATTCACTGATCTGCAGAACACAAACACAAGTCAGCGTTACGTGCGTATGTTCTATAGATCATATCGGACGCGGGCCTAATTTGACAGCACGAGCCAGCCGTTCCAAGAGGTTTTAAGGATTGAGTGGCGCATTAGAAATAGAGGTCTCTCCTCCAGGATATGATAACTCTAGCCACACTGAAATGAGTATCAGAGATAAAGAGCTTAAGATACATTTCAAACCCGGGCACGTTGAGCTTGTTCAGGTAAGACTATTGGACCATTTCAAAAAGCTCCTTCACGATGTACAAGCCAACGCAACTTTATTTCAGATGAATTCATTATAATCCAGGGAGACCAGTTCTGTGGTCATTTCCTTGTTTAATACAAAAAGAAATACAAATCATGTTATTGTTATCGCGTAGTTTAGTTTCAGTTTCAGAACGCAAATCATGTTTGAATTGTGTATAATTTCCCATCACTTTAAAGTAGAAGGGATATGAGTGCCTTCCTGAGAAATTAGACACACAGTGCTTATGTTTAAACGCTATGTGTATCTTTACTGCATTTAAACCCTCTGTTAATCCCATTAAACCTCTTTTTAAGCGTCTAAATGCAAGTCAGATTTAAAGTTAAAGTACAGTGTGCTTGAGAGCAGATACAAAATAATGGAAAACCCAAATTTACACACCTACAGAAATGGATTGTGAACATCTAATGAGAGAACTTTCTACAACCAAAATCCAACCCAGCTGTAGTTCCATTAAATATCCTGAGTGGCGCTAAACTAATAGACACCTGAGCACTGCAGTTTCAGCATCAACTGCACAACAGCATCGAGAACATTCGAGAGTCAGTGAGGCTGTAGGTTTCAAACGTTTGCAAATCATATAATTTAAAAAAAAAAAAAAAAAAGCAAAATAAAAAATCCTTTTATTTTATTTTTCTCGTCCTTTTATTTTAGAGGGCTAGCTGTTTAAGGAAGGTTAGGGGTGTGTTGCACACGTGCGAGGCTGAAAGCGATGCTAGTTTAACACAATGTATTTTTAAAGGCAATTTCCAAATGTCACCATCATCTATATTACCATGAGCTTAGTGCAGAATATGTGTACTATAACAACTATAGCCAACAGAAAAAATAAGATAGGCCTACTCCTTTCAGTTGCAAACATCCACCTCTTGGACTAAAAAGTTGACTAAATTGTCATTTAAACACAACAAACAATACTAGCTTCAATTAACAACATAACATCTTTCAAATAACAAAATATAAAGTACAATTTACCTAATAATAAAACAAGCGACGTTTGAGGTAAATTGTATCGTCCCTCCTGTCACGTACTCCACTTAACTTTAACTTAAGTAACACAGTTCATCAACACGACGATAGATGATTCATATAAACTTCTCAGGAACGTTGTAATATCTTACCTTTCTTCGTTTGTTTTGCTGTTTGGAGACTGGTGACAAAAAACCTAATTAACTCCTTTTAAACCTAATTAAGGCCTTTTTCCATCAGTTGTTATTTGACACGACGAATTGACATCATCTGCCAATGATGTTGTTGGGGCGTGTTCAGATTCTGTGACGGCCGGCTCTCATTGGTTTTCAGCTGTGTCAATCACATCTCGGACCTGACATCGTTCTACCCAGTATAACTATTTAAAAAAAACTTCATAGACACAACGATGTATTGTTGTTTTATAAAATTTGATTTCCAACAATTATGAATAATTAAGAAAACATTCACATATATATCTTAAGAACGCTTCATTTATAAAGCATTTGTTGTCTACAAACATCAGATAAACATCTTTAAACAAACATTTTTATATACATTCTAAACCATAAACATCTTTTAACATCTAACAGGAAACATTTTAAAGGTGTAACGCTCAAGATGAGCAAAAGCTCTGAAAAATGCATCTTGCAGATAAAAACAAGCACATTGAATAGAAACCTCTGCAATGTATGTATGCTACTCTGTCATTTAGGATGAAGTCTACACACCATACCGGCGTGTGCTTGTAACTGGTGCAACAGGGCTACTGGGCCGTGCTGTTTATAAAGAGTTCAAGAACAATGACTGGGATGCTTTGGGGTGTGGCTACAACCGTGCCCGGCCTTGTTTCCTAAAGTGTAATCTCTTAGATGAAGATGCAGTGCGTGGGGTCATTCAGGGCTTTCAGGTAACTTACGCTCCATCACATTATTACCCTAACCAGTAAGATCACACATTGTTGCCCTCCTACCACCAACACATTTTTTCATACAGTACATGCTTGATGTATCAAAAGTGTTTTTCTCCATTTTGTGAATGTCAGCCTCATGTTATTGTGCACTGTGCTGCTGAGAGGAGGCCAGACGTGGTGGAGCGTCATACTGAAGCAGCCATGAACCTGAATGTGCATGCATGCACTACTCTGGCCAAAGAAGCAGGTCAGTTAAGTGACACATCTGTTAGATATGGTTAAAAATGCAAAATTTCTTGTTAAAGTTCTCTGTAATCCCTTTTCACAGGTGGCATCTTCCTCATCTACATCAGCACAGATTATGTATTTGATGGACGTAATCCTCCCTATGGAGAAAACGATGCCCCCAATCCTTTGAATTTGTATGGGAAGTCCAAGCTAGAGGGTGAAAGGGAGATTCTCAGACACTGCCCAGGTATGTTCTGTTTTTCAACCACATCTGAAGGGATCTGCTAGTTCTGTCTTGTTGGATTGAGACATGAGACAGTAATATTAGGAGAGCATAACATGTATGTTCCCTTTTTTCTCTGTTCTCTGTCTGTGATTGCTCTGAGCAGGTGCAGCAATACTGCGAGTGCCCATTCTGTTTGGAGAGGTGGAGAAGGCTGAAGAGAGCGCAGTGACCGTTTTGTGGGACCGTGTTCAGGAGGGAGCCGAGAGTTGCACCATAGACCATTGTCAGCAACGCTTCCCCACCTACACTAATGATGTGGCACGTGTCTGTCGGAAAATGGCTGAGAGAGCCCTTCAGGTGAGCCCCTTTGGTGTATACTTTATAGCAGGGGTGTCAAGCTCAATTTAGGTCAAGGGCTGGATTGAAAAGTCACCAAAATCACTTTGGTGTCCCCATGTAGACAATGCATGCACAATACATGTTCTGCTGGAGCTTATAAAGTCCAGAATCAGCTTAAACACTTAATTCAATACAGTGTGTTTCTGTTGCCCTCAGGATCCATCATTGCGTGGAATCTTCCATTACTCTGCCAAAGAGCAGATGACCAAATATGAGATAGCCTGTGCAATTGCAGATGCTTTCAACTTGCCTAGCAGTCATCTAATACCAGTGAGTAAAAAAAGAATAAACTGTGGGCTGAAAAGAGACCATCATCATATCCTCTGTCTTTCCTACAGTCGGAAATTAACGGGGGCTTGGGGCAAAAATGCAACCAAAATGAACAAAATGCCCCACAAATCCATGATAAAGAGGTCCAAAATGCCCCTGTATTATTAAACTAAATTTATTACGAGCGTTGCGATTTAAAGTGAGTTCTTTGCTCATTTCTGTATATAATTTAATCCCAATTTGAATAACCGTATTGTTTTTTTGTGCTATTAAAATAACCAAGTCTTTATTTTCAAATATGTAAAAAGGAATAAACTAATTCATAAATGGTTCTTAGCTTGTTTTGTCTGTGTAGCCTACAAGAATAGAGGGTATGCACTGACGTCACTTTTCCGGCAGAACACGCCCCCTCAGCTGGACTGAATGGCAAAAGAGTCTGCTGCATGACTGGATTTAATTGGGGAAAATGCGAGTAAAACAAACGATTATCATTTTAAACTAAAGGTTGGACTTGATATAGTGTTCCTTACAACTTACCAAAGACAGCAAAAGGGGGATATATATATTGTCATGTCATCTAGCCCTAAAACTTGTATAGTTGTATATATATATATATATTTTTTTTTACATCCAGTAATGCAGAATATAAGATGCTCAATATTTAATTGATGAGTTGTCAATACAATATATAACAATACAATATACAGGGTATCATTTTACCTCGAAATTCAACATATTGACACAAAATGATAACTGCAAATCCATGTTTTGCTGACTGGAGTTCAGTTGTTTTTGTCAGTCGCAGTGATCCATTTGCTTCTCTTTTCTGTAGCTTTCGGCAGTCTGTAAAAACATACCTCAAATTTCTTGTCAAAACTATCTGTACAGTCAATCGCGCAGCTCGTTCCTGTTTTAGATGTTTTGTGTTGTTTTTCACAGCATTCACGCTGAAAACCAATGCTGCAACTCAGTCTTTTTGCCACTCAGTCACGATGACGTCACATGAATACCCTCTATATGACTTGCTGTTTCCAAACACATAAAAACATTATTTTTGTTCTATTAATCAACATTACTAATAATTATTACAAAGTCAAGAGCAATAATCAACAATAATGATTATTTTAATAATATTGCAGCCCTACCCTGTAATGAATTCATTTTTATTTTTTAATTTTGATTTATATACTTTATGTACTCTATTTACATTATGGAAATGTTGTCTGAATATGTGTATTCCACATTTGAGCAGCATTAAACAGTCTGTGTAAATAAACTAACATGGCATGTCAGATGCAGCTTCTGTTCCACCTTTGCAGTGTAAAGATAACTTTTGTTGATAAAACTGTATTTACCAGGGGGCAAATATTGCCCCTTAATAGAAGGGGTTACTTTCTGACCCTGGTACAGTCTATATATACATTCCTTACTCTTGCATGTAACCAAATGCATAGCAATAGCTATATGTGGAATGTTCATGTAAACATGCTCCTTTATAGTGAAAAATATTTCACTGCCCTACTTCTTGACTCCAGTCTTTGTGTTTAGTACGATCTGTTTAGTTATTTAATGTGATAATCTGTTTGTGTGTAGATGACAGAGCAGCCTGCTGGAGCAGGAGCTCAGAGGCCACAAAACGCCCAGTTAGAGTGCTCACGTTTGGAGCTCCTCGGCCTGAGTGTGGAGTCCACCCCTTTCAAGACTGCCATAAGGGACAGCCTATGGCCCTTCCAGCATGACAAACGATGGAGGCAGACCGTCTTTCATTAAGGCAACAACTATATCCCAAACTCCAGAAGAAAACAAGGGCCACACTATTTAAATGTTTAGCATTTAAATATTTCACTGAAGCATCAATCCTATTTTATAACAGGTCATTGCTCTTTAAATCCAGCGGCTTTGTTTGATGTTGAAGTATACATTTATTATAGCCAACAGGTATTTCACCTTTATGTGTTTTTGTGTGGATTGCACTATGGATTATTGAGTCCTCAACTATATTTTGTGTTTTTTTTTCCCCTAAATTGTATTAGTTTATGTAAATGACAAGTTGAAGACAAGAATGTTTGATAAAGGAACAAATGATATCCTCAGTTACTGTTGTTCTTTCTTTCTTTCTTTCAAATAAAAATAAATAAATAAAATAATAATAATAAACACCAGACATTTATTTGAGGGAAAGAGAATGCATAAATTAAGTGTCAGGAAGTTAAAATTGAGCCTTTCTTGATGATTAAAGATTTTTCCCCCATATACTTTATGTAACAGGAGTGTTATTTAAGAATAGATAAGGCTACAAACACTTGGATGACCACAAAAGTTACAACCATTATACTAGTTTGTTCCAGAAGCACAGCATCAAGATACTGTGGCTTAAAATGTTTGCTAGTAACCCTGCCTCATTATTATTGTATTAACATCTAAATTACTGTAAATGTTTCCAATTTCAAGTAAACCCAGTCATAACCATCATAAATGACTAAGTTTCCTATATCCTCAATTTCTGTTAGATCCCTTTAACCAACAAAAGCCAGTTCCTCAATTACTCCAAGATGTGACATATACCAGATTACTAATGAATTTTATGAATTCTGTAAGGTTTTGTTTTATTAGTTTGTATCACTTTAAAAACATTCCATCCTGTTGGATATACATGTTTCTAACATTACAGTAATAGATCATTAAAATGTTCAAAAGATGTTTCAAAAACATCAATTCACTCTCAATCCTTCACTGGGCAGTGAATCACTGATCTTATTTCTTTCTTGTTTGGCATCCTGTTCATTTCTTTTTTTATTCTTTTTTTTTTTTTTTTTTTGATTTACATCATGTTAATTGTCTTGTCATTGTGTAATCAAGGTATAATATAACGAATAAGTACTTGAGGTTGACCCAGAGCTTATTTCTGAAAATAGAAAATGCCAAAACAAGCATAATTTTCTATAAGTTACAGAACTCAAAATGACACGACAGACCCGACTATCTTATATCATTATTAATAATATATTACTATAAAACGTTAGTGATAAACTTGCGTTATCAAACATGATTCCCATGCTATTTCTTGTGTCGTGGTGACGTTTCCTCAAATGGGCGGAGTCATTGGGTTGCGGTGCACGCGCTGCTGTATAGCGGTCAGCTGATATTACCAGGAGTAACTTTCCAATGAGAGTCCGCGCACCGCT